>NW_011500480.1:80582-143950 GCF_000495115.2 Populus euphratica
TTGTTATTATTATTGTAGTTGTTGTTGTTATTGTTGTTGTTGTTGTAATTATTGCTATTATTGTTGTTTATAATTTGTACAATTAACCTCCCTGTGGTTCGACCCCGGTCTTGCTACGTTATTTATTACTTCGACACTCCTGCACTTGGGAGAAGACATCAATCTTTTAGTTGTGTCAAGTTTTTAGCGTCGTTGCCGGGGAGGTAAGTTTTTGTATAAATTATAATATTTATTTTATTTTCTCTTTTCACTTTTCTTGTATATAACTTTATTTCTTTTCTCTTGTTTCTTCTTCTTTTGTTTTCTTTTTCCTTTTATTCTATTTTTACACGTGCATGAGAGTGTGGTCATGTACTTCAAGTGGTAGACTTTGTAGGGTATCCTCATCATTTTCAAAAAATATGGCCGAAGAAGATAATCAATCACTTCATAATGAGAATAATGAGAATAATCGTGCTAGAACACTTAGAGACCACATTAATCCCACAAGAACAAGTGCACCATCATGCATAGTTTTTCCTCCCGATGCATCTCATTTTAATTTTAAACCAAGTATTATTCAACTTGTACCTTCTTTTCATGGCTTAGAATTGGAAAAATCATACTTGCATTTAAGGGAATTTGAGGAGGTCTGCAACATATATAATAATTTAAATTGTAGCATGAACACCATCAAATTAAGAATAGGATCCATTCGTGCTTGAGATGAAATGCAACAACAGTTTTTGAAGAAGTTTTTCCCATCTCACAGAACAAACTCTTTCAAAAGACAAATCACCACTTTCACTCAAAAACCAGAAGAAACATTTTACCAATGTTGGGATAGGTATTGAGACTTGCTTAGTACTTGCCCTCATCATGGTTTTGAAACATGGAGATTGGTTTCATATTCTTATGAAGGGTTAACACCTAGAGATAGGCAAATGGTTGAATTGATGTGCAATGAAACTTTTAAAGATAAAGACCCTGATGAAGCAATGGAGTACTTAGAGTTGTTAGCTGAAAATGCTCAAAATTGGGACACCGCGGGTACTTATAAGGCACTGAGTAAAACTCAACCTCATACATCTAGTGAAGGTATGTACAACCTTAGGGAAGATCATGACCTTCAAGCCAAGTTTGCATCTTTAGCTAGAAAAGTCGAGGCACTAGAATTGAAAAGGAGTGGTAAATTAAAATCTGTTGAAAACATTGTGTGTCAAATATGTGAAACAAATGAAAACTCAACCAATAATTCTCCAACCTTGCCTTCTTTTAAGGAATGTCTCCATGAACTAGCCCATGCTTTAAACAGTTTCCAAAGGGCCAACCACAACCCATACTCACAAACATACAACCCTGGTTGGAGAAATCACCCAAATTTTAGTTGGAAGAGTGAGAACAACAATGCACAAACTTCACAACCACCATTTCAAGCATACCATAATTTCCAAAATTCTCATGGATATGCACCTCCTTATGCTCCACCTCCTAGAAGAAATTTTGAGGAAACATTGCATGCATTCATCGAAAAGCAAGAGACAATCAATACTCAACTTGCTCAAAACATGACAGATTTTAAAGATACTCTTGCAAAATTAACATCTGCTCTTAGTTTCCAAGAGAAAGGTAAGTTTCCATCTCAACCACAACAAAATCCCAAGGGGCAATACAATGCAAATGCAAGTAGTTCCGGAAGCCAACACATGGATCAAGTCAAATCAATCACTACTCTGCGCAGTGGTAAGGTTATTGAAAAACCCTCTCTTGAACCTTATGAGAAAGATGATGAGTCAATCTCTGAGGGTAAGGAAGGGGTTGAATCTGAAAATTACAAAGAAAAGACTAATTCTCCGCCAGCACTAATACACCTTTACTGGATGCTATTAAACAGGTTCCTTCCTATGCTAAATTTTTGAAAGATCTATGCACTGCGAAGAGGAAACTGAATGTGAAAAGAAAGTCATTCTAGCCGAACAAGTAAGTGTTATTCTTCAAAACAATAATGTTTTGAAATATAAAGACCCTGGTTGTGCTACAATTTCTTGCTTTATTGGAGAACAAAAAATTGAAAGAGCCTTACTTGATCTTGGAGCTAGTGTGAATTTACTTCCATATTCAGTTTTTCAGAGTCTCAATCTAGGTGAGTTAAAACCAACTTCTATATCTCTTTTACTTGCCGATAGATCTGTAAAAGTGCCTAGAGGAATAATTGAAGATGTGTTAGTACAAGTTGATAAATTCATTTATGTTGTGCATTTTGTTGTCTTAGACACACAACCTGTTGAAGCATGTAATTCCTTTCCTGTTATTTTAGGACGTTCATTTCTTGCAACTTCTAACGCATTGATTAATTGTAGGAATGGACTGATGAAGCTATCATTTGGAAACATGACATTAAAGATGAATATTTCCAACATTTGCAAACAACCTGGACATGATAATGATTTACAAGAAGTAGATCATATTGACGAATTAGTTTATGATCAACTTGAATCTACTTTAAGTAAAAATGAGTTGGATGAATCTGAAGATTTGCAAATGATTTATTCTGAGGAAGAAATCACGGATGAAAAACACATCGAAAATGTTGATGCAGATCTTTTGTCAAAAGTGACAACAAATTCGACATCAGACATCACACCAATCAATGATTACTTTGCTAACGAATCCTTACTTTCTCTTAGTCCAATGCCTTGGTATGATAAAAATATCAATTTTCTTGCTTTAGGAGATTTGCCAGCTGATTGGAGTACCCAAGACAAAGAAAATTTTTTGAACGAAGTGAAGAACTTTTATTATGACGACCTTAACTTATTCAAATATTGTCCTAATCAAATATTTCAAAGATTCATTCCCGACAATAAGGTAAGTAGTGTCATTAAACTTTGTCATTTTAAAGCATGTGGAAGTTATTTCTCGTCAAAAAAGACAGCTGTAAAAATCTTTCAAAATGGATTTTATTGGCCCACCATATTCAAGGACACGCATCCATTCTGCAAAACTTGTGAAAATTGTCAAAAAGTTGACACTGGTCCAAAAGTTTTGTTTTATAATTCTCAACTCTATTCATTCCCTACAGAGCTAAGATCAAGATGGAACAATCCTTATGGGGCCTGTGATATTGAGAATTCAATGAATAACAATGTTTTTAAGGAAAATGGACATCGTTTGAAAGCTTAATTTGATAATTTTTCTAGTGAAAATGAATCAACTGGTTTGAATGATCTTGTAGATAAGGGTTCATTATTTTGTTTTTTTACATTGTTTTTGTGTTTCTTTTTTAGTGATTTTTGCTAGTTTCTCTCACCCCAGTCAAATGGCAGACAACGATACTCCGTGACTTAAGTCGGTTCTCTCAGTTTCCCATAATAACTGATATCTGTGTATATATTTGTGCAATTCTTTGAATCTCTCTTCCAATTCTCATTTGAAAATGGATATTAATCTTGAAAAGTTGAAAAAGTATTTTCCCGCTCTGCCTCAGAATGCGATTACAAAAATTTACCGTGGTAGATGTGCAAGATTGAGGTTGTTAATGAATCATGGAATTCTTAAAGATATTCGCTGGTTGATTGAAGCAAAGGTCCGATTATCAGGTGAGTCCTCTATTTTCTTTATTTCACACATGCCTGGAATAGGTAAAAGCACTTTTGCAAAGAAACGTCGTGCAAAACGACTGAAAGTTTGTTATCAATATGCTAGATGGACTTGTAATACACAATGTCATTCTTTAGGAATGGTATCTATAAACCGTGAAGATAAAATACAATTCATTAAGGATGACCTAAGTAAAGAGTCTTTAGATGATCTTCTATTGACTCTTGAGACACATCTTAGTGGAGATGTGCATCGTGCAATTCATGATTTATGGCCATTATTTCATAAAGAACATGATCGACTTAGTCTTGGGAATCTAACTAAAAAAGACCCTGTTTGCCAGTTTTTAAGAAAACCGGATGGGAAGCCTATCCCCGACCCATAAAGGGTGTTTAAGCCGTTCTTGGACGTAAAACCCAGGGAAGATGTGAGCCACAATCACAACTACCTATACATACGCATGCTTTTTCAAAAGTAAATAAATAAATAAATAAAGAGAGAGAGAAAGTGTGTGTGAGACTCCAGCTGGCCTATATATAGGTGGTATGATTGCCTTTCTAATTTCTCATCTATAAAACCCTCTCTTCCGTCCTTTCATTTCTACTAAACCCATACATTCAACAAATATAGAAGTGTGTAAAAATGACAAGTTCCTTAATTCATCATATAAGAAATATTTGTGTTTTCGGTGGATCTAGTCTTGGGAAAGAAAAGGAGTTTTTAGAATCAGTAAATCATCTTGGTCAAGTGCTACCTGAGAGAAAGATTCATTTTGTGTATGGGGGACGCAGTCTTGGGTTAATGGGAGGTATGTCAATAGCTGTATTTTTAGAAGGTAGTCAAGTTTTGGAGGTCGTCCCCGAAGCTTTAGCACAAAGGGACATCATTGGAAAAACAATTGGAGAGGAACTTCAGGTCTCCACAATGTCGGCTCGAATGAATGCAATGTTTAACCATGCTGATGCCTTCATTGCTTTACCAGGTGGTCTAGGCACATTGGAAGAGATCTTTCATATTTCCTCTTGGGCTCAATTGCACATTCACCATAAACCCATAGGTTTGTTAAATGTTAATGGTTATTATGATAAGTTGTTGTCTTTTCTTGATCATGCTGTGGAACAGGAATTTCTAACATCCTCTGCACGATAAATCATAATCTCTGCTGCTACTGCTGAACAATTGATTGACCAACTACAATCTTTCATTCCTGTAATTGATCCCTCCATGAGTCGCATAAATTGGTCATCTAAGGAAAGCCCTAAAAAGCTTAGATTAGATTTGAGTCTTCATTTGTAATTTTTTATCATTTTGTTTTATTATTGTGTTTTGTTGTTTCTTATATTTGTTTTAGTGTGTTCCAGGTTTGTCAGTGTTCGTTATTTCAGATGATATCTTCTGTACTCTATCTTTCTACCTTTAAACATTGAGGACAATGTCTCGTTTTAGTTAGGGGGAGAGGGTAGTAAAAAAAAAAAAAACTAACTATGTTTTCTATTTCATAAAGTATGTGCAAAATTGTTGTTACTATGATGGCAAAGTAAGGAGAACTTTTTATGACTCTTAAAACGCATCTTAATAATCATTCATAACAAGGTCTATCATAATACTTCTTGAAATATTCAGATTTACCAACTCTCGTATTGTTATCACTTAATTCTGCTCATATACTTATTTAACATGTATTCTTAAACCTTAATTTACACACACACACTTTAAACATATGATTGAGTGTTGCATATTTGATTATTACATTATTTATGTTCTTTTGTTAAAGGTAACAACTAAGGGAAAGGGATAGTATATAATTAAAACAAAAAAAAAGAAAAAAAAAAGAAAAAATGATAATAATAAAAATATAGATAAGTTTGGTTTCGTAGCCTCCCTAACCTAAGCAATTAAGCCCGAAGGGGTGTTTTAACACCTAATACCCTAAAGTCAACTGACTTGAGAGCTATTGGTCCAACGCTTGTTACATAGGTTGAGGAGAAAAGCTTAAGGAAATCAAACATTGCACTATCTACATATCAATATCTGCGACCCAAGTTACTAAGCTCGTAGAGGTGTCTTAACACCTAATGCTCTAAGACCAATTGGTTTAGGAGTCATTAGCTGAAAACTCGTTACATGGGTTAAAGATGCATGGTGTTTTAAATTATGTGTATATATATTAAAAAAAGAAAAAAAAAAGAGAAGAAGACAAAAATAATAATCCCAACCCAAGGAAGTTAACCTTAAACATTAGAACAAAAATTTTGTTTTCTTCCAAGAAAAGCCCCATAATTATGTGTTGATACATTGAGCACAAAAGAAAGGTTTATGAATATCTTGTTAAGAGGTATTGAGCAGGTATATAAATTTAATGAGAGTTTGTTTATCTGGATAGATTAATGGAAGTTAAATGATGACTACCTTGCTTTGTAGAATTTGCAAAGTATTTTTCTATTTTAACGCTTTGGTTACTAGGGACTAATAATAAGCTAGTTGGGGGGGTGTGATAATACTTAAAAGTGCATTTTTATCATGGTTTTATATCATCATTTTGCACTTGAAGTATCAATAACTCCTTAACTAAAATATGTTTTATAATAATGTATCTAATAATATAAGATACCTATAATTTGTGGTAAATGTCTATTTTTAATGCAGGCCTATCACATAAATGAAAGGATTGATTGATGACTTGAAGAACTTAAATTGCAAGGATAAAGAGATGGCCAAACTTAGAAAAGAGATGTCGGTGTTGTTCAAACCATAACACTGTTAAGTAATTGGATCATATCTAGAGATGTAAATCTCAGATTTAGGTCTACCTTATATGGATGGAAAGGTAAGATGTAGGCCTACAAATTTCATATGGAGCCTAAGATCTAAAAAGGTCATTTTCAAGTTCAAATTGGAGCAACAACAAAGAAGTCCGAATATGTCCTCCAACCAGAGTATTGTTCAGTATTTTGGCCATATCTGGAGTTCTAGAAGTTGAAATGATCTGCCTTTTTTACACAAGAAAGCTGAAACAATTTTCTACAACTTTCATGTTTTCAAATGGTTCCAATTTTGAAGTTATCAATGACATTTTGGGCAGACAAAAGAAGATAAGGATTGTCACCAAGTCAAAAGTTAGCCACCTACTCATCAATTAGTCATCAAATCAATAGTTTTTAATTTTGGCCTATAAAAGGAGGCATTTGCCATGCATTTAGTCATCTTGGTTTCTAGATCAAGATCATGCTCTTGCTTTCTCTCTTTGTATTTTTTGTAATGTTTATGCTTTGCTTTCATTAATATCAAGTTTATGCCTTTCATTTTCTTTCTTTTACTTAGTTAACTCTTATCTTATTTATGTTCATATTTTATTTATTTATTTTTCTTTCTTTTATTATGTCTAGCTAAGTTTATTATGTGAAGGTGAAAAGGTTACACTAATGGTGTAAGAATAAGTATAGTGTAAACTTAATATGGATTTTAATGTTTGATACTAACATGTTTTGTATTTGTTATCTTGTTCACTCTTTAATACTTTGCTTGTTAAATGACTAATCTTGATTTATGGTGTATAACACTTGGTACAACAAATGCTTGCCACTTTCATAGTGCATACTGTATGGTATAACCGACACCTGAGCTATGAAAGGAACTTGATTTGTTGTTAACATAAGTTATAATTATGAATGCTTGATGAAATTTACAAGTATTAGCATTGATCGAATAAGATGACTAATGTAATGATGTTAACAATTTATAATTTGATTAGAACCTCCTTTATGTGTGGTTTCTGATTGTGCACCAAAAGTGTCATTAAGTCTCTTATTTTACATATGTATTTATTGTTTTTATTTGGTTTTTTTTTATAATAATTGATGTGCTTTTTAGTAATGAAGTTTGTTTTAATGTTTTGATAGGTTTTTGGAGCTTAAATGAATTAATTCAGAAAATTCAACGTCGAAATTCAGAACAAAGAATTGGAGAGACATTTAGTTGAAGATTGAAGCAAATCTTGGTTCAAATAAGTGCCCCAAATTTGTTCCAAAAATCAATTCTATTCCAATTCTAGAAAAGAATATCATATGATCTATTTCAAGCCCAAACTTGTCTTATGTTGTGTGCAAACTTCAACCATTAAACACTCAAGGTTTCAATGTCAATCTTAGCCCAAATAATAGGTATATTTGTATACTTATTTGATGCTTAAATTCATCCCCAAATCAACTTTCAAATCAGCCCAAACACAATCCATGATCTTACATGTCCACACAACAACAATTGATTTATTTTGGGTAATCCATTGATCCAAGAAGGCAAGCACATGGATGGAAAGCTGGAGGGGATATTTTTACATTATTTTGGGTTAAAAAGAAGAAAGAGATAGCTCATAAATGAGGAAGAAAAACGTGCACCAAAGTGGTTGCAAAGCTGTCCTGATTTGATTTTTCAGAACACCTTTCAGTGTTTTGCCCATAACTTTTGACTCAGGTGTCCAAATGAGATGTTCTTTAATGATCTAGAAATGTGACATAAGTTCCTATAAATATGTATCTAATAGACATATCGAGTAGAAGCTTCTAAGAGGGTCAAATTTCTGTCCAAAGTTAGAGTCAGATTTGTATCCGAATTTTTTCTGAAATTGTGTTGTGTTCTTCTTTATAGATTTCGGTTCTTTAGTTTGTAAAACTTATTATTTCATTTTGATTCAAGTTATTTCATATTTATTGAAGTTTTCTTATATATAATCATGGTTGGCTAATCTCTTTCTTGGATCCAAATCAAGAATGATGGTGATTGAGGTGAGTTCTTTAGGATATGAATAAATCTTAATGTTTATCTTCTTATTTTCTTCATGAATGATTTATTATTGCAAATAAATTTTAGAAATCATTTAGGTAATGTTGTAATCTTGAATTTTTATGCACAAACTTTAGTTTTGGTATAGAGATTGCTTGATTCAATGTCTTACTTAATATGAAAGTACTTGTTCATTCTTAAGCAATAATCAATCTTCATCTTTCTAAACTTCATTGTAATATATTTTCTTAAGTAATAATCAATCTTCATCTTTCTAATCTTCATTGTAATATCTTCCGATCTAATATCACCATCGTTGAGATTAGGTTGAGTTATCTTATATATGTTGAAGAAATCACCAATACATCACCATTAGAATTGATTTGGACCAAGCCTTACTTTTTCTTGTCATTTAAAATCTATTTACACTTTTTCATCTTTGAAAACAAATCCATCAATTATTTTCAACCAAGTTATTGTTAATTTAATTTCTCTTGAGGTTTTTTTGTTACCTAGCTTGATTTCCAGATCTAGCTCTCTATGGATATGACCTCGATCTTACCGAGTTAATTGCTACATTGCACACTCGTGCACTTGCAAGTTAAAACAAGCCAATCATAAAAAGCGGTCAAGCAGTTTCCAATTAAATAATAAGAGTTTATACTATACTTGTTTGATATACCATTAGTGGAACCTCTAACCTTGACATTTGTTATTATCATTTTTTAATCGTTACATTAATATTCCATCTCAAAGTTCTCATCATCTTCTTCTTCTTCTCCTTCTTTTTTTTTCTTATTATTATTACTATTACTACTACTAATTTGTTGTTATTGTTACTATTGTTGTTGTTTATAATTTGTACAATTAACCTCCTGGTGGTTCAACCCCGGTCTTGCCAGGTTATTTATTACTTCGACACTCCTGCACTTGGGAGAAGACATCAATCTTTTAGTCGTGTCAATGACCTTTGTTGGCAGATTCAAAAAGTCATTAAAAAGACTATCTAGATGTGTTAAGGGTTAAAATTGGGTCCTTTTCCTTTGGGGAAACATGTGATATTACATCTTAACTTTCAAAAGAAACGAGCCATGTTTAAAATGAAAACTTGTGATGATAACTAGCTAGACATAGAATGATGATATTAATAAATGAAATAAGAAAAATATAAAATATGAAGAAATAAATAGTTGAAATAAATACCTATATTGGCTGTTAATGTGGTTATTTTAAAATGTATCCTTGAATTATCATAATTTATGAGATATGTTTGTGATTACAAGAGGGACCACAAGTGGGGTGCAACAACAACAGGGAAGCACGAGTAAAGTTTCTATTACAAGTAGGTGATCTGCACCTATTCATATGTTATCGATATGAATTGTGAATTGATGAATGTTGGATATTGTATGAAAGAATGCAAGCGTGGTTGTTAAAATCACATTTTGACTCGTAAAATCATATGATTTTACGAGTCAAAACATGCTTTATATGCTGAATCGTTTGCAAAAATAAAAAATTGGTGAAATCGTTAAAATTGGGTTGCGATTTCAAGATCGATTAAATGATTTCACCAAAATAAAAGTAAATATTTCGCTCCATGCTACAACTGTTTGGTGCCTATTGGTTGGTAAATGCATGGTCACTTACACATGCCTATGCCTATAACACCGATGAGAACGAGGTGACTTGTGTGCAAACAACAAATGCACACAAAACCACAAATTTGTTTCAAGTGGAATCAATCACCGGCCACCATATGACAATGGATATTTGCTCAATTTGCTTTAGTGTCTTCTTTGCTGTGTCCTTATTTGTTTTCATCTAAATTGAGAAAAGAAAGTCAAAGAGGTCTCAATGAAGTGAACAAGACAACAAATATTATATCAGACAATAAGCCCATATAGCATTTCCCAATAGTGGGTGTGCCATGTTTTATTTTCTTAAATTTGTGTTTAGCTTTTTATATTGTCTTGAACTGGTTTTAGCTTACATGATACACTAGTAGATTATTTATTTTAACTTTATTAATTATTAGTTAATAAAAAGTTACTTAAATTATGTATGAATTTTTATTTGGGGCATGTACTTTAAGGTGCTTGAAACTATATATGAATTTTTATTTGAAGCATGAATTTTTTTAATATATTTTAAAATTCTGTATGATTTTATGATCCGAGTTTATTACCTCTTTTCCGTGCTGAGTTAAAAGTGTGTTTTTAACAACCTTGAATGAAAGTTTGCGTAATAATATTGTTATTTCGGATAGTGTTTTGAATGTATATGTGTTCAAGATAAATAGTATTGCATGTGATTTACCATGTGATGGAAGTATCATTGACATAAAAAATATGAGGAAGTGTGATATGGGGCATATATTTAGTGTATATATCGATGCTTAAGGAGCATGAATTAGTATACATTTAGTGTATGTTAGGATCCTAGATAAAGGGATCACCATGCATCGATGCCTAAAAGGGCATGGACTATCATACATTTAGTGTATATTAGGATCCCTAGTAAGGGGATCATCATGTATCGGCTATTATAAATTTAATGTATGTTAGGATCCTAGATAAGGGGATCATTATGAATCAACACCATTGAGGTGATGATAATATCGATGGAATTAGTATCGGCAGTGTGTTAGGCAAAAATGATTATGGTTGCTTTTATGGAATCTTGAATGAAAGTTCAAAATGGAAGATAAAACAGTTTTTAGTAGTTGAATGAGAAAGAGTTCCATTGGGAAAAAAAGAAAAGAAAGGAAGTGAATAGAACATGAATATACGTTTGCCTTTTAAAATTTTTGAATTTTTTTGTTACTATATTTATCATGATATTTATGTCTCAATAATATATGTTTTGTTTAAGAACCATCACATGCATAACACTAGTAGATTCTAACTTTTGTTCACTTTTTGTATCTAATTCTAGAGAGTATATCGTTGTATTTTGTAATATTAAAATATTTATATAACTTATTTTGTATAATTAATGTTTAAACTTGAATAAATAAACTTAACTCTGAAATTCATATAATCATGCTCTATGTATGCATGTTTATCTTGTTTTTTTTCCCCTTTATAATGATATTTAATATTCAATGTATGTTATAAATATTATGGTTATGGATGATGATTATGTTTATGGGATTAAGCCCTAGGACGATTGAGTTTTGATGGAGTTATAAGATATTAGAGTTTAGAAGTGTAAACAAGTTAAATGTCAATAATTTTGGACCTCCCGATATAAAAAAGACTTTACCAAAATTTCTAGACTAATATATGAAAACTGTATAGAAAACAAATTATCCTGTTTTCCATTAGATATGTGATGGGTGTTTTATCCTTGATAAAGGGATGTTATAGATGTTACAGTTATAGAGAGCTTTTTAAAAAATTAAAGAGTTTACATCAGGGTTTAAAAAATGTGGAAGATTACTAAAAGAAGAAAGAGATTGCAATGATTAAGGCTAATATAGTTGAAGATAGGGAAGCTACTATGACTAGGTTTTTTTAATGGGATGAATAAAGAGATACACTTTTAAGTACTAATCATTGGCCAAAAATGTGTTTGGTAATGTTGTGTTTAGCAAAACACACCCTTATGTCTTGACCATAATTTTTATGTCTATGTTAGTTTAATATTTAGCAAAATGAACCCTTTTTCGATATTAGAAAATTTTAAAAATATTTGATGATCTTTGTTAATTTATTTGTGGGCCCCTCGCATTTTGATCTATTTTTTTCTTTGCATTTTGTATTTTTTTTAGTTATGTGCTTAATCTATGGCCTATTATTGTTAAATGCAAATCTGTCATGCAATGTTTTTTTCTTTCTTTCTTTTAAAATGGGTAAATAATAATAAGGGATAAACAAAAAAAAGATAACATAAAAAATTTCTTTTTCAAATTCATTTTTTTAAAAAATATTCACTGATGCTAGAGTCAAGAGTATCGTATTTTTGAATTTGTGCGATATTTACCAACGCTAGAGTTAGAAATATTCGTAGTAATTGTTCATTGATGTTAGGAATATGAAAGAAAGAATAAAAAAAAGAAAAAAAAAACAAATTCTTAGTAATTTTAGACAAAATTAGTAATGGAACCTATCTTAAGTAGGATACTTAAAGGGTGATAATATCTTCTTTTTTATATAACCAGTCTTGTTTCATAGAATATTTATTGACTAGTTAGGATTTCTATTAACTATAATATTAGGTGACAATTCCTTAAACGAGATATTTTTTTTTTAAAAATAAAATGTTAAATATCTATTTTTTTTAATTAAAATAATTTTTAATTGATCTTCATCCGTCCATGACATAAGTTTCGTGAATCTTTTTATTATTAGATATATATATATATATTTTGAGTTGGCAATAATTTCATTAAGGAAAGATTAAAAGGTTGCATAGCGATTCAATTAATTAATTTTAAAGTAGAGAGAGTGAATTAATCAAATCCGTTAAGCACGGATGGTGTGTGATGAACCCTAAAAAGTTCCCATTTTCTCATTTTTCATTTTAAATTAAAAATCAGGGGTCCTTCTAACCTCTCTGCTTCGGGCGGAAATAATGACAGCTTCCAATCTTATGCTCTCCGCCCTCCGTCGTTCTCGTCCACTCTCCAATCTCTCTCGTCTCCTCGCAAACCCTAATCCTAACCCTCACTATAATTCGCTCACTTCACAACCAGCAATACCATCTTGCAACTCACTCGCCTCTTTTCATTTCCCCTCCTGTCAATCCTTCTCGACTCGTACAGATGACAACTCCGATTTTTTGGCTTCTGAGTCACCTACCGCGTCAGAACCTATCAATTTTGAACTCGATCCTGTAACGGAGGGAGTGGTTAATGGTAGTAATGTTTTTGAAGAGTCGATTTTTCCGGTTGGTGCGTTGCTTCAGTCGTGTCATGATCTCACTGGCCTCCCTTGGTAACTCGGTTTATTTCACTCAGCTGAATTTTTTGTTTAATTTGATCTTTTAAGAAAGAAGAATCTGTGATTAATTTTGCAGGTGGATAATCATTGCTTCATCAACATTGGTAATGAGAATGACGTTGTTTCCTTTACTCGTTTTGCAAATGTACAAGATAAAGCAAATCTCACTGTGTTTTCCTAAATGTATGGATTCTTGTTTTCTCTTGATATACTCCCAAGTAGTAGTGTAGTATTAATTTTAGTATCAGAGGCTTAACCTGCGATATTCATTTCTCATAGTGCCTCCTCTATTGCCACCACCTCTATCAGGAAGGAGCTATTGGGAACAAATTACAATTTTTAGAAAGGAAAGACGAGCGATTTGCTGCCCCCCATTTTCATGGTTTCTCGCATACCTTTCTGTACAGGTTAAGCAACTTTGTCTTTTTGGACGTATTGGGTTTCTCAAGGACCAGTACATAGTCAATCTTAGGAAATGAGAAATTTTGATGAAATGCTTGAATAACTTGTTACGTGTTTTTTTTGTTCAATAATTTATGACACCCTCCCGCCCCCAATTTTTCCACTAAATTTAAATTATGGTAGAATTAAGAATGCATAGTTAGGTGAATTGTTTTCTAGTTATTAATTTTGCCTTTTCTCTCAATTTATCTGCAGTGCCCTTGCTTTCTCTTGTGGATGACCAGTATTCGAAGAATGTCTTTGAATAATCATCCTGGGTTTGATTGTGTAAGGAAATGACTTTCGTAGATAGTTTATTATTTTACATGGATGTTGATGAACATTATTATTTATAGTAAGGGTATCAGATGTGTGCTGGACTGTGGTTTGTTAACTCAATTGTGAAGTCAATGTTGGACTATTGGTTCTATATATTATAACTTTTCTATCTTGTTTTGCTGTAATGTTACTTAAGAGGAAACAAAAATGGAATTGATGAAATCTCAATTAACACTTAAGAAAAAAAGGAATGAATTTTATGGTGCGGTATCCATAGTTTGTCCAACAAATCTACCATAATGATGTGATCAAAGTGGATGTATAAACTAGTTTGTTAGAAAAGGTCATTGTGAAATTATTAAAAAAAAGTATGAGTTATTCTGTCGGTGCATCACAAGTTCATGCAAAGTGTTGCAGGAAGAGTTGTTTATGATTTCTCCTTCCAAGATCTTCTTCTGTAAGCACATCATTTTGACAACGATTTTTTTTTTCTGCCCGCGTAGTTATAACATTAACTCTCTGCTTTTGTTGTGGTGGGAGTGTGGGACATATATTTATTTATATGCTCTCACATTTATAATGTTCATTCCCATTTTTTTCACATCCATTCCTTTCCTCATAATGGTGCAGTAGCAATACATTTTTCAGATGGTCAATTTTCTACCAATTAATTATTGTTGGACTTTGTCTTGATTTTTTCCTTGCATATGAAGTAAATTCATCACTCATGGGCTCTCAAAATATTTTTCATCAAATTAAAGTTAGAATTTTCAATCAGTGGAGAAAGCTTGCTCTAAATAAGGTTTGAATTATTTCATACTTCAATTTGTTTTGGTTTTATGTTTATTTGTCGTTTCTTTTTTTTCCCTAGTACTAGCATGATTTTTATCCTTGTTTTGTATATTTGTGGTGCTGTATGGATCTTTAATCATGAAGTATGCATTAAAGCTGGTAACTGCATTGTAATTACCCGGTCCATGTAATAAATTTGTTGTGAAATTCTTTGTTTGTTAATTACAGGGTGGTACTCTGTGGTTTCAAAATTTGACTGAATTTCCTCATGGTGGTTTGGCCTTCATCTTTCCACTCCTTATTGCAGGCTTGCACTATGTTAATGTTCAGGTATTTGGCTCCATGCAATCTCATTTATGATTTAAACTTTTTGTTTATAATCAAAATAATGATTGAACTTCAAATAAGTATATGATAAGATCTCTCTAGGTTTTTTTACCTTGTCAGGTTAAGTTGACTTTGCACTTGGGTTGGTTGGTGTTTGACTTCTTTTGTGATCTCTAAAATGCTAGTTGCCAACTCTATGTCATGCCAATAGCTTGGGAATATAATTGGATGAACAAAAGTATATATAATACCATTGTTGCACTAATACTAGTTGTCTACATGCTGCAATAATGCAGAAACTATGATAAGCACTTTACTTAGTTACGTGTATTATGGCTATTCTTTGAAGTCATTTATACGATAGATATTGCTTTAGTCATATTGTTACCCAGTTTAGAACCTCACAAGATGCTACATCAAGATGGAAATATGTCCATTAAGTTAGTATGGCACTAATGTGGGGGAACTCTTCTAAAACATGCCAAAGATACACTACACAGAATGCATCTCTTTATGACTTCCAAATAATAACTCTCCGTGTTGTATTAAGATGAATTAGTGCTAGCTAGAAATGGTTTAATGAGGTGAATGAAGTTACATTCCTTGTTGACATAGTTTAGAGGGAACAATAGCTATGGATAAGAAAATTTCAGGCTGGAAACAAGTGGAAAGGAGTTGGAACTGATATTGAAGCTTAAGGTTTACAGTAAACATCTAGTTTCTGAATTTTAATTGATGGCTAAAATAAAACATAAAACAGATATAAAATAAATAATTAATAGCTCTGCATAAATCTCATAGACTTTAAAAAAACTTTGTTAATCCCCTCTGGTTATAAAAAACTCTTCTTGCCTTGATCTTGTGGATGTCTAAACAAAACTTGCCACCTTGTTTTCTTTTGTTGCCTCAAGTATATGACAATACTATCTTAGCCTTAGTTCACCCATGATAAATCTAACATAATGAACTTATACTGGTGATTTGTTCTTCTCTTGATTTGTTTAATAGTAGATTGTATGGCACAAAGTTGCCTCATCTAGTTTTTCCCACTATATAATTTGTGTTGAACTTATCTTCAAGAACACATTATTATAGTCTTAGTTCACCCATGATAAATCTAACATAATGAACTTGTGCTTGTGATTTGTTCTTCTCTTGATCTGTTGAATAGTATATTGTATGGTATGAAGTTGCCTCATCTAGCCATTCCCACTGTATAATTTATGTTGAACTATATCTACAAGAACACATTGTCACAATCTAAACCCATTAATATCTATTGCCAAGTTGCTTCATGTTCACCTTGCTTTAAACTTCTAAACTTTTAGTGGCATGCTTGTGGCTGTATTAATTTTTGTCATCATCATGATTGCTATCAACATGAACATCATAGAGCAGTTTTAAAATGCTCGACCTTCTCAAATCCTTCACTTCTTCTTAGGTTGTGGTTGTCATCACTCAAATCATCAAAGATACCCTCATTGGATGCATATCTATTTCTTCCTTTTCTTTAAGACACTCATAATAAACTGGTTCTAACACATCAAACCCTCATCCCTCTAACTTAGCTAAGATTGCCCTTTGTTTTGGACATGAATTAGAACTATGGCTTCTTTCTCCACAAGTAAAATATCGAATATAAGCTGCTGCAAGCCTTATAAACATTGGGAACAAAACTGTTTGCTGCCCAAATCTTACTAAAGCTTTTCCTTTTTTGCTCCTTTCAATAGTGCTATGTTTCCTCCACTAGTTTGGTTGAGTACAGAGGTCTCCCCACCAGTGTCAATTTCATTATGTTCAATATTCTGAACAGCTCTAGCCCCCCTTTGTGCAACGTTGATTCTTCTAGATAGAGGCCTCATACCATATGACCACAATTTTCAGCCATTAAAGCATGTCGGTGAGCATCTTCAAGATTAAATAATCATCCCACTTGATACTCATCTTTAACATATTGATTCAATCATGCAAGATATGGAGATGCCATCTGGTTATTAGTTTCATTCAACCCAACATGAATTGAAAGACGGTTAATTCAACTTCACCAATATATACTTTTTTTGACATACCTTTTTATTTTAATGAAAAGGAACTTCTCATACATCTCCATTACCAATCATCCAGCAAAAATTGCTTCTGCATATTTGCTTTCATTTGTTTCAAAGTGCCAATTTTTAGTTTTTCTTGTCATACATTTGCTCTTCGACTCTCTTCCACAATTAAAGTGCAGTGTCCTGCTTAAGGTTAATAGACAAACACTTTCTTGTTTTCTACCATGGGTTCCCACTCAAAATAATTTTCCGCACCAACTTCCCAATCAAAATAGTCTTTCCTGTGCATTGTCCCATGAAAATAAACAGCTTTGATTTTAATGCAAAGTTATGCACCTACCACTTTTCTGATCTACCTCGTATAGCACTGCTCACTTGTGCAACATCATAAAAGGGGTTTCCATCTTCTCCATGGCTAATTTCATCCATAGAACACCATCTGTTGGCAAGTTTAATGGCTTGTGGTCACCTTTTGGAATCTTTATTTGGCCTTTGTGCTGCAAAGTGTAAATGGTCCATGAAAAAAGTTCAAGCATAAGTAGCATCATAGTCAAACATTTTTGTTGACCTTGATTTCCTCGTTCTTGCTCTGTACCATGTTCAACCTGATTTGCCATATTACCAAATTTGACATGGCTTAGAGGGAAAAATACCAATACGTCTATAGATATAAGTCTGCAAACAAGTAAAAAGTTAGAACTGATATTGTAACTTAAGAGGTATTTTTTTTTGTGTAAAATATTTTTCAGGTAAAAGTTTTATAGACCACCGCCTCCACCATTTTACTACCAACAGCATCACCACCATTGCAATGATCACCGCCACCTTATAGCCCATCATCACTCCACCTTCGTTCCATTATAGCTACCACATTTTTAATGTCATCACTTTCCAAATATTGGAAATAAGTTGTAAACCATTTTACCGTAAAGGTTTTTTTTTTTTTGAGGGGGGGGGGGCACCGGACTCGACATTGTTTACGCACTCGTATGATTTTAGAATGGAGGGTAGCCCAAACAATTGAGAGGTTGACTTTAGTTTATGTTTTAGTTTAATTTATATGAACTTTTAGTTAAGGTTTATTAATCAGGTTTTATTTGGTGGCTTTGATTTAATTATTGTCGGGTATTTTATTTAGTTGGTCATAAGCTCAATCACTTTATTGTTGGGTATTTTATTTAGTTGGTCATAAGCTCAATCGCTTGTTCAAGTTAAGGTTTTAGTATTTATATCCTACTTTTCTAAATGTTAGGCAGTTTTTGAGGATTAAATAAAAATGATAGATTTTTCTCTTCTTGAATTCTCTTTTCTTCCTAGCATTTTCCTTTCTTTACTTTTAGTTCTTAGCTTCTCTCTTTAAAGCTTCTTTCTTCCCTTCTTTAATTTTTTGTTATTGTTCTACATCAACTTTCGTATCAAAGCATAGGGTTTTAATTGTTCTTACAATTAAATGATCTATGGGCTTGTTCAAATTCATTGATATTAACTCTAGTTCCTAAACCCTAGATCTTGTGATAAGCTTTCAACAACAGAAAAAAAAAAATGCAGAGCAAATTTTTGTTCTGTTTTGTCTTTTACCATTTACGATCAAAATCTGAAAAAAAATCCTTCAAACACCTGCTGCCCAGATAAAATCAGCCTCTCCTAGCGAACCTTGTGCTTCCTTCCATTTGAAATCAACAGGCCCAAGCATCTTTTCCAAACTAGGCGAACCCAACCCCTTGTTTGGAAGATCTGCCACCTGCCATTAATCGTCAACCACTTCAAAATCTCCACCATTGATCTTGTGCGACAACACTGCATCTGACCCATTTTTCTTTTCACTAGCAATGAGAGACTCTTAGTTGCATTTTTCTCATCACCTTTGCCATCTCATTGACCATGTTGCCAGTCTCAACCATGTCGTTTGACAAGTCATCCAGTTCTGCCATGCCAACTGACACATCACCTTAGCACTGCAACTTCATTGCCACATCAGCCTCAGCACTGCGATATCAGACCAGCACTGCCACATTAACAACACATCATCATGCACTACCATATCAGTGCCATGCTAGTATCTTCACCACATCAATGACAACAAATTCCAGCATACTCCCAAGCAATCTAGCCAATAAATAACTCTACCTTTTGATTTGTTGAATTTTACTATTTCTAGTTTTACAGTTATCATTTGAAGTTATTAATATTACTTTGGTGCCTAGAAAAAAAATCATAACCATATACCAGACTAATTTGTTTTTTATTTTTTTTTCTTCTTACACCTGTATAACCATTATTACTATTGATATTGAGGGGCTATCATGTGTGAAGAATGTGAAGCTGATTTTTGTTCGATAAAATGCAAGATGACCATATTATTAAAGAAATGAAAAAAAATGCATAAATGAAGCTGCAGAGTTAGATTGTAGTAGATTCACACACCACAGCTAGAGCTGTCGTTAGAAACTGGAGAAAATACTCTATTAACAGTAACTATTGAGATATTATCTGGTAATTCCTGCACGTGTACCACATATGAAGATGAGAGGACATGCATAATGCATGTTATTGTTTGGACGTTGTGGATGGAAAGAAATCTTTGAATTTTTATTGTGTGCGTTGCTATGTGGCAACTTTTGTGAGATGACCATGTCATGGAGCTATTTTCATGGTTTAGGGGAGCTGCATTGGCTGATATTTGGAGGATTGGAATGTTCCTTAACTTGATTTTCATAATTTTCTTCACAAAATTTCTTTTTTTTTTAACTCTTGGAAAAAGAATTCCCTTTTCCTTGGATGTTATGCTATTCCTTGTAACAGAATTTGGAGAACAATAGACGCGCCTTTAACAACTTGAATATAACAGAGGATCACTTGCACAAGGTTATAGAAACCTTGATCCCCTGTCTGACTGATCAGACAGTTGCCCAAAATAACTTCATGATCCTACTGTCAACAACCTAGAATGGTCTAAGTTCACCAATAGCTGAACTGTGTTCTGCAAGGTCGATCCAACTGCTATCTGCTTTATTCCATAGTCTACTCGTGTGGAAAGATATGCTTTGAGCCCATGACCATATGTTTCAAAGAAAGTCCACTTAACATTCTTAATGTTCCTTTGCTCTGTGACTGTAAACAGCAATAACATGATAGGGCTGAGATATGTTTAGTTACAGGATAAGATTGAGGAATGCTTAATTTTGGGCATATAAAACATTTATCATACATGTATATGCTAACTTGTATAATCAGTTCCCTTGTTCATTTTTATTTTTAATGAAGAACATCTGCTTCTCTAACATTGGATTTCCATGGAGATTTTCTTTTCTTGGTTGCTTTCTTTCCTTTGTCAATATGTTGTGTTAGAAGTTTGATGATTGTAATGGTGCTTAACATGTTCTTGCCCGTGACAAATATTTTTATGTTTTTAATGGGAATGGTTTCAGTTTCTAAAAAAGCTAGGTTTTCTTCTTACATGTTTTTCTAGTAGCAAACTTTTGGTAAGTAGTTCATGGAGAAAGTTTTGATCATTCATTGATTCGTTTGATATTGAATTTTTTTTTTCAGCTCTGCTTTGATACATCTTCTATTCAAAACACGGGTGGCTTGTTAGGCTTATTATCAAAAGTGAGCGCTACAAGTTTATTGGTTACTTGATTTTTGTTTAATGCTTAAATTCTTCCCCTGATATGTGCGACACGCTTTTGGTTCTTGCCAGTGATTGAAATGTCTTTGTTACTGCAGTACTACAAGTATTATCTGATATTTTTGACGCTGCCTATGTTTTTCATTGGTTACTGCATTCCACAGGTAACTTAATATCTCACTACATGTTTCTTGGAATTTTAGACTGTTATATTTTGTTAGATTGGTTTTATCTTAGCTTACTACCTTAAAGATCATGATATAGTTAAGAATTTCTGTGAAATTTACTTTGCTTTATTGTGCTAATATAAGTGTATTGTGATACTTTCCTTGTCCCCATAGAGTTAAGGTTTGTTGTTTTTGTGCTAAAAAGTTGTTCCATAATAGCAACTCTTGACCACTTTATTCATTTCTAGTCAAAGATCATCTATAGTTGAATTAACCTTCAGTATTTAGAGAATATTTTTAATACAAAACTGGTCCATTATGCCTAACCAAATTGTCCAATCTATTTCCATATTAATGATTGTTAGTAACCATATATATATATATATATGAAATCATAAAAACTTTTGATTTACTACTATATCCTCTCTAGTAATTATAACTTATTTATAAGACTTTCTGTCTAAAATTTAGAAAAAAAAAATGCATTACTTTTGATTCTCTGATTCTCAGACCTAGAAAAACAAGATTATAGTATGACGTATTCAATTCCACATCGTGTCGCTTTCTACATTCCATACATGTTATCCTACCATAACATTCCAACACCACAAGTAGCCTTATCATTTAGGTTAAGAAGAAAATAAAGATAATTGATGTTCTATTAAGAGTTTCAAATCTATAAGAACATCCACTAAATGAAGTATTTAATTAGTTTTTATTAATTAAGTTAAAAAATCAATATAAATCATAGTGACTCTAATCAAAACAATAGTACTATCCCAATCTTTAATCTTTATTTTTACTTAAATATTCAAATCATTGTTCTATGCTAATATCTATGAGAATGAATGCTCAACCCTAATGTTCTTAATGATAATTAAATGACAACTTTTATCTATAGGATACCTTTATTTTGGTTCATTGGATATATAGCTAATTGGTAATCTTTCAGATATCTAATAACTTCATCGATAATTGTTACAAGACAGAGTAACCACATCAAGAATTATGTAAGAAAAAGTATTTTATTTTCAAAATTATAAGCCTCTTTAATAAAACCATAAAATACTTGGTTGATGGAGTAGCTATGTTTTACTTAGAGGAAAAATCTCCTCTTTGAAAGCTATAAAGCATGTGCTTTGTAGAAATTTTTATAGCATTTTTTTATCTCATGCCAATTAGAAAATCTTTGCATCATTTCCATGATGAAAAGAGTTGTTTTTTAAGTGCTTCTCCATTATTCATTTTTTTTTAAGACAAGTGTAATGAAACTTTGACAACAAAAGCAATATAATATTTTTAGAATATTAGCTCTAGATCTTGTTTTAGATATAAAAAAATAATTTGATAACATTTTTGAGACAAAGTACTAATATGTTCATTGATATTACTTAGTTGCTTCAATTCCATTTATTTTATTCTTTTATTCTCTCAATTTAAAAAAAGAGAAAAAATGCTATAAAAGCTCCCTTCACCCTAAAAAAAAAAAAGAAAAAAGAAAGAAGCTTTGCCTATGTACTTATGAAGAAGGGCCAATAAAATTTGAGATAACTACAATTATTAAAATTGCTATTGAATCTCACCAAATTGCTCCTATTTTGGTAGGAATTACAATTTTGTGCAAAACCTAGACATTCAAACATGGGCACTAGACCTTGCACATAGGACAACTTTTGACAACATGTAAATGAAGATAAAATTAGGGTTTTCAAGCTCTAAGATTACTGACCCAACAATAGAGAAATCTTGAGAAAATTCTCTAGTATGTTTATTAAATTTGAATAATAGTTTTAATCTCTATAAAATAAACTAGACATCTTTATTTATATTAGTCCTAGAATTCTTTATAGGAAATAATGTCTAATTAAAACTTAATTAATTAATAGAATTCGTCTAGCACTAGGATTTCTAAATAATAAATACTAATTAAATTGAAAGACCTAAGCTAAGTAGAAAACAAATAATTAAACTCTAAAATTAACTAGGAAAATAATTAAAATAGAAAAACAATAACTTTAGGCTTCGTATGAGATGCTTCTGAATTTCTTTGCAAGCTTCTTTTCAGGCCTAACCTTGCAATTTGGTCCATAAACTCTTGGAATAATTATTCTACATTAGTCTCTCATACTTCAGAAAAACATGTCCACCAGCTGAGTTTAGTATTTGGAAAGTACTTATAAAGGTCAGCAACATCGAAGGTCTTTGATATATCCATGCTATCCAGAAGATTAATAACATAATCATTATCATTGATTTTCTTCAGCATCTTGTAAAAACCATATTTCTTCACCTTTAGCTTATTATAGGTGTCTACTTGAAACCTCTCCTTACACAAAAAAATCATGACCATGTCTCTTTCTTGAAACAATTTAACTCGCCTATGCTTGTCTGCTACGTGTTTATTTCTGGCAGCTGATTCTTCCAGTTTTATCATGACCTCTTGATGCATAGCTTGCACTTGTTCTAGCAAATTCTCTGCTGACTTACTAAATCCAACAACTTTGGGCAGTGAATGTAGATTGAGTACATGATTTGGAGGCTTCATGTACATAATCTTAAATGATGTCTTGCCAGTAGCATTATGCTTGTGACTATTGTAAGCAAATTCTGCTTAAGCTAATGCAACATTCCACTGTTTAGGCTTGTTTTCACAAATGCTACGAATCTGATTGTTCAAAGTTTTCTTAGAGACTTTGTTTGGCCATCAATTTGTATATAAGCAATACTGCTTAAACTTCAAAGAGGAACTAAACATTTTCCATAAGGTTAGCCAAAAGTGACCAAGGAATCTGGTATCTCTATCAAGCGTAATGGATTTTAGAACTCCATACAACCTCACTATCTCCCTGAAAAATAGCCTAGCCATATTGATCACATTCGTAGTCTTCTTGCAAGGTATAAAGTGTGTCATCTTTGAATATCTGTTCATAACAATAAAAATAGAATCCATTCCTCGTTGAGTTCATGGAAGACTTAACACAAAATCCATGAAAATATCTCTCTAGATATGTTTAGGTAGAGGTAGAGGCATGTATAAACTAGTGTTTTGTGATTAGCCCATAGCTGTTTGACAAGTAAAACATTGTTGAACAAATTTGTTTGCATCATGCTTGAGCTGAGACCAATAATACTTATCCTCCAAAGCTGACATTGTTTTTTATCCTCCCATGACCCTTTAATTTGCAACCATGCAAGTCTCAAATCAATTTCTCGCGTAGGGAAGTGTGAGGGATAAGACTATCTCTATCAATCAAATAATATTCTTAAATTTTTGAAGTCTTTACCACAACATAGAGTTCTTTATCATAGGATTTCAAGTTATTTTTATTCAATTTCTCACTGAAAAATGCTATAAGATGTTTCTCCTGGAAAAGAACGACTCTAATACCCGCTCCATAAATATCACATTCAACTTTAAACAACTTGTCAAAGTTGGGTAAAGCAAGCATTGAAGCATTACATAGCTTCTCATTTATTAAGGAAAAATTTTGTTCTTCATCACCCCATTTAAACTTCTCTTTCTTCAAACATGCAATGAATAGTGCCACAATGCTATTGAAATTCGAAATAAATCTCCCATAAAAAATAGTCAAGCCATGAAAACTCCGCACATCACTAAATGTCTTAGGTGTAGGCCAATCATGAATTGCCCTCACTTTCTCCTCATCAACCTCAACTCCTACTACAAAACCTAAGAATAACAACTTACTGGTCATAAAGCTATACTTCTTCATATTCACACACAACTTGTTTTTTAGTAGCCCCTCCAAAACACTCGTGCTCAATATGATCTATTTTATTATGAGTGAATACAAGGATATTATTAAATCACAATGAATTTATTTATGAAAGGTCACAAAACTTGATTCATCATCCTCATGAATGTGCTCGGTGCATTTGTTAACCTGAATGACATGACTAACCACTTATACAACTTATCCTTTGTCTTGAAAGCCATTTCCTTCTCATTCCTTGGTCGAATCCAAATCCAATGGTACCCATTTCTCAAGTCAATATTCAAAAAGACTGTTGCACCACATAACTGATTTAGCATGTCATCCAATCATGGAATTGGAAACTTGTATCCATTTTGTTGACGACACGACTATCAATACACATACACCAACTACTATCCCTCTTTGGTGTCAGTAAAGTAGGGACATCTCATGGACTTAAGCTTTCTTGAACCAACCTTTTCTTTAACAATTCTTCTATTTTCTCCCACAAGATCTCTCCCTCTTTTGGGCTCATTCTGTAACGAGTCAAATTTAGAAGATTTGCCTCTAGAATCAAATCAATTTGGTGTTGTATATCACACATAATAGGTAACCCATCTGGAATAACTTTTTGAAACTCTTGCAATAGAGGCATAACAACTTTAGGAACCTCTATTGCCTTGTAAGCTTTTTTAAACAACAAAGAAAACCTCATAATTAAAGCATGCACTTCTTTTATCTTTTTTAAATCTGTCACTCAATTTTTGACAAAGATTGGGTAATAGTAAGGAATGCCTTTTGGGCTTTTGGTTGGGAATTCCCTTTTAGAGGGATCAAGTAAAATTAATTAATCCTATTCTTGACAAACCTATAGATGTTTTCTCGTTTCCAATGCCATGCATTTAAAGCGAAGTGCCATGGCTTACTAAATAGCAAGTTATAAGCATTTATGTCAACTACATCACAATAAATTTTATCCCAGTACTTGCCTATGTTCCATAGAAACTTTACATCTTTCAGTTATTGTTACCTTTGGTTCCTTTTTAATCCAACTTATATTGTAAGGTTTAAGATATTTATCATTGTTCAAAAACCAATTTGATAGCAATTTCTCTACCAATAATACTCTCGCAGCTACTACTGTCAATAATAAGGTAAAAAATCTGTTGGTTCACCATACTCCTGGTATGAAAGAGTTTGTATCGTTGTGTCTTCGTCATCAACTTTTGGTGTTAGCAACAATCATATCACCATATAATCTGACCATCATCATCCTCCTCACCTTCACCATCAGGTTCACAACACTCGTTCAGATACACTTCTGTTTCTTCTCTACACTTTGTTTTCATGTTTACAAGCCTTGTTGAGGACACATGTTGGATCCATGACCTTCCTAATTGCATCGCTCTTTTTTTTTTATCCATATTAGGAATTGCTTGAGGCCTATTGCTTTGCATTAGGGAACCTTATTTGATAATCAAATCTCATATTGATTCTATCATGCATCAACATCCATGCCTTTAAAACCATATTCATGCATCGGTAACATTCAATATCCACAGCCGAATTCTATTTCTAATGATAGGTTTCAACCCCTCTACATATCTAGTAACCTGTTGCCCATCAGTTTCATGCAGAGTGTTTTGTTCAGCTAGGTGCAAAGATTCCACTGTATATTCATTCACATTTTAGGAACCTTGGGAACACCTTTGATACTTATGAAACAAAAGTTGATCATAATCAAGGGGTAAGAATCTATCTCTCAACAATTGCTTCATCTGCTCCCAAGTCTTAACAGGTCTTCTATCCTTTTGCCTTCTAGCCTTTAATAGTCTATCCCAACAGGCTAAGACCGTATGTTTCAATTTAGACCCTATAGTTTTTACTATTCTTGAATCTTAAATTCTCATCTACTAACAAAATCAATCACGTTTAGCTAACCAATCAAGGAACTCCTTTACTCCTAACTCACCACCAAAAGAAGAAATCTCAACCTTCATACGATAGTTTTGATCGTACGTATTATTTTTGGCAACCTTACCTCGATCTTCTTCATCGGATAAATATTCGTATTCATATTGACCATGAGAATTTTGCACGAACTGGTTCAATGACTAGTTGGCCATAAGTGTTATCCCTAGTGTATGCCTCTCTTCCTCCTTGATTCATGTTTCTACATAACTCTAGTGTCTCAAACTTGGTTATAAAGTCATCAAATTTGGCGTTGATGTCGCCAAACCTAATTTGAATTCACTTCTTTATAGTAGCTATTGCTCTTGAATAATGATCTAACTGATCTTAAACAGCTTGTATCCCTTAATCACCATCACAAAGATGGTTGCCTTTAACTGCTGTATGATTCTCTTCATGATTCGTCATCGATTCAAATGTTAACCCACTCTGATACCACATGACACAATGTATAACAAAGATAAAACTAGGGTCCTCAAGCTTTAAGGTTACAAACCTAACTATAAAGAAATATAGAGAAAATTCTCAGGTTTTTTTTTTAAATTAAATATGAATAGTATTTATGATCTCCATAAAATAAACTAAGCATTCTCATTCATATTTATACTTATAATCTAGACATTTCTAATTAAAATTTACCTAATTAATAGAACCCATTTAGCATTAGAATTTCTAAATAGTAAAATACTAACTAAATTAAAAGAACTAAGATAAAAAAGAAACAAATAATTAAAATTCAAAATTAACTAGGAATATAGTTCAAATAGGAAAACTATAACTTTGGGCTTCATATGAGATGCTTCCAGGGTTTTTACAGACTTCTTTTCAGGTTTAACCTTGTCAATTTGGTCCGTAAACTCTAGAAATAATTGTTCTACATCAACTTTGGAGATTGTTCTAGATCTGACTTTCAGAGGTTGTTAAGGCTATAAATAGTGGTGTGAATAGTAATTTTAGGGTTTGAGTTGATCTTTAGATGGTCAGTGCTATTAAGTGTAGAATTGATGGGGCTTGAATGTGTGGATGTTTGGGAATTCAATAGAGGTTTGAATATAGGATTTGAATTGTTGAAAATTGTAGAAACTATAAGAGCCACACTAATTGGGTTTCTAGGAGTCACACCTAGAGGATATAAAACATAAGCTTCACACCTACGTTTTTTAGTAGTCACACCTATGGGAGATTGAGTCAATCAATCAAAAGCAAATTGGTAGAATTTTGTTCATAAACTGCGATGAAAATATTGAAAGACTATATGCTTATTTAGAGAGTTTTAGTTCAAATCCAATATGTGCTTAGAGTCTTTAACTTTCTTCTAACTCGTACCATTTAGAATATGAAAACCTAATAACTTAAGAGTTATAAAATAAAATACTAAACAGAAAATAAAGCCTAGATTCAGACAATTTTTTAGAAATACCTTTGTCTACAAAAAGACATCAACTTTGCTTCTTTTGTCGTTAGGACTTTAATTTTATTCCACTCAATCAATCCCTTTGAAAATTTCCAAACAGAGTATAAATCCTTGGACATGATGAGTTAAACTTGTTCATTTCCCCGTTTCCTATTCCACATGAGCAATTCTACTACATGGCATTCATACGACACATCATGAATAAAATTTGTTGAAAAGTTTTTTAGGTTGCTTCCCATCTATCACCAAACTTTGGCATGCTGTTTTGGAGTCTTGTAACCTACAATCATCTTTGTTTCAACATTGTTTCATATTCAACTTCTTGCATTTCCATATGCTTTCTTCTTCTTCATACTAGCAACTCCTTGATGTAGACCCTTGGAGTAGAACCAAGTGAAGAATGAAATAAATACAATGAACTTACAAAACCAAGCTATGAAGGCTCAATTTATTTTAATTAATCAATACTAATAACCTCCTTTTGGATGTAAATAACTAAGGTGCTTTATATATGCTGCAAAGCTAATGAAATAAACCGTAACCTAACAAGAATGGACTAAACCATAGGGAAACCTTCTAAATGGAATTCAAATAATATAAATAATATCTTAATATCTCCTTCAAATAGGTAATGATAAAATTCTCATGATAATCTATTAGGAAACTTGAACAATAATATGAAAATAACAATTGATATCAATTGTAGAAGTCCTTTATTCTCATTTACCATTTCCCCCCTGCTCACATATTCAACACCACCAAACTCCCACATCCTTATTTTTTATGTGAATGAACCACTTAATAAAAAAAACTAAAATTGTTAGGGGAAGTCCTAAAATGGTTTTACTATGTTCTCTCTTACATTTCATTGCCACTAGGCCTTTGTGCACTCAATGATTACCTCATGCCCTTCAATCCATTCCTTGTGTCGCTACATTGATTTATTACATGATATTAAAATTACTCATCCTCATGCAATGCATGTAGGACACTATGGAAAGTTCAACCACCATGCACTTATAAAGTTGTTTTGTTCTGATTTTTGTAGCTAGTTTAGTAGGGGTTTATAAAGATATGGCAAAAGGACTTTGCTTACAATACCTTTCATTGGGAAAGATAACTTCTTTATTTTGATGCTGAGCTTCTCTTTACACCTTACCAAGTGTAGAGTCACATTTTCTTTTTTTGTTTTTTTGACAGGGAAGTCTAGTCTATTGGATTACCAATAGTTCATTTACTATAATCCAGGTTAGTTGTCACGTTTTACAATTTCAGGATAAATATGTTATTCAACTCATAGCTTGCTATTGTTTCATGGTTAATCTTGTGATATTATCTTAGGGAAACCCCAATGTAGCTCCCAACCTATTATCCCACTATCAATGGAGTCCCAAAACCTTTTGATTTTATCAATTTTTCTCTAAATGTAATAATCATCGAACAATGTTACTTTTTTATCTATTAGTTGTTAGTAGCAGTTAAGAGATTTTTTTCAACGAGCATGTGATTTGCACATGCCTATTAAATGTTTCAATCCAAGGTGCCAAAATAAGTCCTAATATGTTCTGAAGGACAGTTTTACCTTGAAATCATAATAATTTCCTATCAAAATGATTACAATATCTGAAAAGGTAAAGGTAATGTACAACTATTTGCTTATCAATCAATCTTCCTAGATCAAGCTTTCTAAATCAAGTAATTGTATATCAATCAATATCTCTAAATCCTCATATTACAATTAGTATCCCCCTCAAATTGATGTTGGTGGATCACGAAGTATTAATTTGTCAATCATGAATTGATGTCAATGATGAGATCAAGAGCCTTGGTAAACCCATAAGGTGTTTGGAACTTGGTGGAAATGTAAGGGTTAGTAATCACATGTTAGTCAAGTGTTTCACTAATAGAATGACAAAGGTCAATGTAAATTCTAGCAACATTCTCTGTGTTCTAGATTGTTGGTGGAATACCTTTAACAAAGTATAACCATCTCCGGTAATCAGAGTCGTGCACTAATGAAAGATCATATTGATATTAATTTGAATAGCACTAATGTTATCAATATGAAGAGGACTAAGAGTAGGCTAAGGAATACCATGTTCACCTAACAAACCCCAAAGCCAAGCAATCTCATAGATGACATTGTGCAGTTAAGGATTAAGAAACTTGATCCTACTTCTTACTCTTCCAATAAATAATAGTATTACCAAGAAACATGCACCAACCAATAATTGAACGATGAATATCAGGACAACCAATCCAATCCATATCACTAAAATGCCCATCAATGAAAAAAGGTTGCAATAGAAAAGAATAATCCATGACTAGAAGTACCCTTGAGATAACAAAGGATACATTGTATAGTGACTAAGTAAGAATGAAGAGGAGCCTGTATAAACTGACTAACTTGTGCAACAAAAGAAATATTAGGTCAAGTAATTGTCAAATAATTCAAACTCTTTATCAGTTGCTGATATGACAAGGGATCGAAAAATAGGTTGCCATCATCTTGTTGGAACTTCAAGCTGACATCTACTGGTGTAAGGAACAAATTACTATCAAGGTGAGAAGCTCTTGAGTATACTTATGTTGATGCAAAAGTGTGTTAGTCGAACAACAATGACCTCAAGACCAAGAAAATATTGTAGGGTTACACAGATCTTTCATATGAAATGTGAAATGAAATTTTAAGGTGCACATGTACTTGTTTAATCAACTCAAGTCAAACGAACTATGGAAAAATTTGAAATCAAGAAGAACAGAACAAAACTTCTCAAAACCAGGTATGTAGTGTCTGCATAAATCCATATAAAGACGGCTTTAAACAACAAACCTCATAAAGTAAAGTTAGTGAACATGCTAGGTGGAGTTGTCATGTATTTCTTCTTTAAGGTTTTTATGCAAATATGCATTCTTCACATCTATCTATCAGAGTGACCATCCTTTCCTTTCAAGGTAGCGATAGCCATAACAGTGTGGACAATAGTCATCTTGGTCATAGGTGTAGATGTCTCTTTATAATCAAGCCCATACTCATAACAGTGTGGACAATACTCTTTATCGATTCTCAAGAGCAAATAGAATCATGAGGCTATGGCTTTATTGTATAAACCCATCTGTAGCCAAGAAGTTTGATGCTAGTAGGAGAGAACAATAATGTTCTGGGTGTGATTGCCATAAAGAGCTCGAAGCTTTTCTTGCATTGATTGCTTCTAACATGCTTAAGTAGAAGTTTGAGAGTAAGACTTAGATGCAGTACTAGTATTAAGAGTAGCTTAAAGAGCGGTATGAGATAACCCATACCTATTTGGAGGACGTGAAAACTGAGATAATTGATGAGGCTTAACCAAGACAAGATCAGTTGTCAGTGATGGGTTAGGCAATGGAACTTGTGAACGACGTCTTCGATACACAACTCCAGACTTGAAACATTCAATATGGGACTCAACACCATCAAAATTAGGAAGTAAAATTGAAAACAGATCATGAGAAGTAGAAGGCTGAACGAAATATTATTTTTCAAAGAACATGACATTTTGAGAAATACCAAGTTTATTAGTAGCCGAATCATAACACATGAACCCTTTTACGGACATTATTATATCATAGAAATGCACATTGATCAGATAGAGCAACAAGCTTGTGTCGTTCAATGGATGATAAATGAATGAAACAAACACAATCAAAGATATGATAAGAGTTGTATCGAGGAGCAACACCAAATAATAAAGAATGTGGAGAATCAAATTTGAGAATTTGGGAGAGTAGATAATTAATCCAATAATTAGTAGTAGATAATGCTTCTGCCCAAAATCTAGGAAGTATAGAAGAGTCAATTAACAAGATACAGACAACATTTAAAAGGTGAAGATTCTTATACTCCGAAACCCTATTTTGTTGAAGAATGTTTGGATAAGAACGTTAGGAGAGAATACCTTTCATTCATAGGTAAGATTGAAAGTCATTGGATATAGTCCTTCTAAAATCAGATCTTATAATCTTAATGCAAGTAAAAAACTAATTTTCAACAAGGGCAACAAAGTTCTAAAAGATAGAAAACACATTAGCTTTAGAACGAAGAAAATATACCCAAACAAAATGATTATAGTCATTAATATACATAAAAAATACTTGTACTGAGCATGTGAAATAACAAGATTGACGTCTCATACATGTATGAATGTTCTCAAAATAAGCCCGATTGCCATGTGAAGTAGTGATGAAAATCAGCGAGCATCACTAAAGGATTTGTTAAAGGTACCAATTGGGCATATTACAAGGTATAAAACTAAGAAGATGAAAGAAGAATTTAATGGGTTAATGTTTGGGTTAAAAAGTAGCAAATCTGTCTGATTGGAAATTCGTGTACCTTTTGGGTCATATCTGGATATACAAGTGGAATTTTGTTTTGATTTCAGTTGGGCTAGAAACTAGATTTCTTAAGCTTTCTATCCGTATATAGCAGTCCTAGTAACATATCTAGATGGGAGAGAACGATGAGTTTGATGTCATTCTTGAAATTTGCCAACAAATAAGGAAAGTTGGAAAATGATTGTTTTCCATATTATTTGTGGTTTCTTACAAGGCGGGATTTAATTATATGTGGAATCCTTATTTTGAAAGGACTCCTTACTTTTCGAGAAAATCAATTTAGGCAACAATTTTTATTTTGCAAGGTCTCCTTATTCTCCAAGGTCACAAGGTCAGCTACACATCATTACTTTTCAAGAATTCAAGGTCTTTTCAAGAATATAAGGTCAGGAGCCCTAGCAAAGAAAGTCATCAACACAACATGTTTATACAAGGGTGGATACTTTTAGCCATTCTTTTATTTATTATAGTCTTTGGTTTTGTTTTTATTTTATAAACTTAAGGTTATTTTTAATTAGGTCTTAATGTTAGTCCATTAATCCATTAGGGTTTATTTTATTTTGTGAACTATAAATACTCTATTGTAAGGGAGAACACAAAAGATTGGTTTATTTTTTTAGAAAGGGTAAGGATTTTCTTTTACAAACTTTACTTGAACCACAATAAGAAGACATAGTAGAAGGTGAAAACAAATCCTTATTGCCTAAATAATCATGTTTCATAAGATAAGCTAAAATAACAGAATTGAGATTTCCTAATTTCTTATGTCATACATGACTATTATTAACAACCGTAGTATAATTGAAAGAAACAGACCTAGGGATGAAAATTTGAGAGAAAGGGACGTCCCACTTTATATTTCTTTGCTATCACTTTACCTGACGCATAATTTGCACACGACAACCATCATGATCAAAGTGAATTTTACAATTATTATTTATCAATTGGTAGAAAGAAATTAATTGGCATATAAATCTAGAGGTAAAAAAAATTTGACAAACAAATTTGGAGACAAAAACATCATTAAAGAAAGACCTAAAGCTCCAATCGCAATGATAGGTAGAGCACTGTCATATGCTATTTGAATATGCTGCTCACCCTCGTACTTACAAAATTTTTGTAAAGCATCCATACCATCAATCATATGATTGGAAGTTGCAGAGTCAATCAATGAAAAAGTAGATTCCTTTTACCTTGTATGCTGAAGGCAGAGAATAAAGAAAATTCAGATCATCTCGAGTGCAATATTAGAGGAAGAACTGCTTACAAAGTGATTCAAAGGAGGAACCAAAAAGAGTCTTGAAATTGGACAACATTATGAGGGGCTAGAGTGAGTCTATTGTGAGCTCACACTTAACAATTTTTAATGATGTGCCCTTTCTTTTTACAATAATTGGAAAATTTCTTGTTGCAGGCTTTACAATATTTCCAAACTGCTTGCAATTGTATCACTAAGTTTTTGACCTAGATCTTTGCCCTAAGCAACATATGCCACATTAACCATCTCAAGTGTCAAGGTTTCTGAATTAAGGCCAAGCTAAGTGCTAGACGTTGTTTTTTACATAATAATTCCATTAAACAAACCTTTAAAGACAAAACTGGATTTTGGTTGATTAAAGTGGTGCATGCAATCTCAAATTATGGTCTTGGTTTCATCAAAAACTTAAATATTCAGTCCTTTAAAGACAAAATAGGATTTTGGTTGATTAAAGTGGTGCATGCAATCTCAAATTCTGGTCTTGGTTTCATCAAAAACTTAAATCTTCAGTTCTTGTAGTGCTTTAAGTCCTTGTTGGGAACGGTAGAAAGAACTATCCTAAAATATTCACTCTACAAATTAAAAAATTTATAATAGAATTATTCAATGAATATATTACCTTGTGATAGTTGCTCATCAATCAATCAATCTTCCTAGATCAAGCTCTCTAAATCAAGTAATTGCATATCAGTCAATTTCTCTTAATCAAGATATTACAACTAACAATTCCCTCTACTTCACTAGTTTGCATAAAAGGGGAAGTGTTGGAAATTTACAATGAGTTCATTCTTAAGTCCTTTCATGGCATATTGGGCTCACATTCAATGGAAGCAATTGAAGACCACGCGCAAGTTGGACATAATCTTTATCCTAGCACTAACATCAGAGGGATAGAGGGGTGAATTGTCTGGTGCCTATTACTTTAGGGGCAAACTTGATAAATCAAGAACTTTGGGGCTTAGTTGATGATGGGGTAATATGTTTGGTGCTAATTTGAGGTTTGCCCAATTATTTTCTAGCTTGTTTTTATGTCCAATAAAATAGACTCAATTGTTGCTTCATTTCGAAAGGTGGCTTCCTTAGGGAATTATCCCTGAACAACCAGAGTGCACTTGGTATCTCTTTGGGGTATGAATCTTAATTGTTTGCTTTGTTTCAAAAGATGAACTTCCTCAGGGAGTTCATTCTTAAACAACCAGAATACACTTGGTGAATAGTTCCTCTATGGAAACTTAACAAAATGAACTGCAGCAAAATGAGGAGCTAAATTATTCTCACTTTTTAACTCTAATTCCATTGAGGAGCTAAATGAACTGGAAGACGAAATAAGTTACTCTAAGGGCAATTTCTTGTTATGAGTCTTTCGACATGGTTTATTAGTTTTCTCTTGTTTCTCTTATGGCTGCACAAGATGTTAGAGGAAAGTACTGGCTTGCTAAGCATCATATCTGACACAGTGAACTTCATTTGTTAATCACCCATGTCCAAAGTACTTGACAATGATGCTTGGTTTAGATACTTCCGGATTCATTATTTCTTGCAAATCTTTGTGGGTTCTAAGAAGCGAGGAGAAATGCCTGGCTATAGCATGCTCTAATTGTATAGAGATAGCTCAGAGGGAGTGCTTCTTCGTATTGTCATTTCCATTATGTAAACTTGTGGATTGTCCCATCTATTGTACAAGGGGCGTTACCATCTTCTGACACCTTGATTTACTCACTTTCATTGTAGATAAAAATAATCCCAGCCTATTTGCCTGTTTGCTTCATGATTGTTTAATTTCTCTTTTGGTTTCTTAGGAAATTTTTTGTTTTGAATATTTTAGTAGGTTTTAACTCCTAAATAGGCTTTGTAGGCCAAGGTTTTTCTGTCTCATGTGATACAATATAAATTTTGCAGCAAGTGTCTCTCAAACATCCTGTTGTGGGTGCTAAATTAGGGTTACTTGACAAGGATTCTCCAAAAACCCCTGCAATTTCTGAAGAAATGGTTACACCAGAATCAGTGTCTTTGGATTCACCAACAAAGTGGCGCAAGGTTTTGCCAGAAAATTTATCACCTGATGAACTACTAGTAGTGAGTGGTGACGAATAAGTGAATAAATTATTTGTAGTTAGGAGATATTACAAGTTTTCTCACATTTTCCTATTGTCACTGTTGACAGCTGTCAGTTCAATTGTTATCCAGTGGGCATAGAGGCAGAGCTATTTCTATGTTGCAGTAATTTGATGTTTCCTTCTTCCTTTTTCAGTTCAGATGACCAGCTTATTCCTTGGTCTTTATGTTTAATTTATAAACCCAAAGCCAGCTTATAATATTGTCTATTGGTTATAGAATGGCACTTAAAAAGGACCCTAACCACATAAAGGCTTTAATTGTAATGGGGCATACTCTACTGCAAGAAGGACTCCATGCAGAAGCTACTGACCATTTGGAGCGTGCCATTTCCAAGGTAATTTTACCTCGCATTCTTCCTTTCAACCTTTATCTTGCACCAGAGCTTGCAATTTAAATGTTCTGTTTATCACCATTTTGAAGATGGCCACTGTTGTGTCCAGTCATCACATGCTATAGAAACGTCTTATTATATGCTGCAATCTTCTGGATGCATTTGCAGCTTATTACATTCTTCGGTTTGTGAACAGAAGCATCACCATTTGCAATCTTCTAATAATATTGCATCATTTGCAATCTTCTAATAATATTGTATAATGTCTGACACAAATTTCATCTTCTTTCGGACATACCTACAGCTCTTTCTTGTTGGCCATCCGACAGCTGAAGATGTCAATCATCTAATCCTTACGTTGCAATGGGCAGGTGTTGCCTTTATAAGTCAGGTGAAAACCATTAATGCTTTTGTGATTATTCTAAAGTAAAATGCAGTCATAAAATCATGAATTTTGTTGAAAAGGGATGTTGGCACCACTCACCTTTGTGTTTCTGGACGGACCTGTCTTCCTCCTTATTTTTCCTCTGTACTGCCTCCTTCTCATTCATTACACTCTAGTGACCAGTCATCTTGGATTTATTTGAAACTCTCTTGTAATACCCACCCTTGTCCCTGCATACATTTGATTGAGGAAGCTGTATACATGGTGACCAGTAAGTAATTCCATGAACTTGAGTTCATTTGGCAGTCTAAAATGTTTGATGGTGAAGCTGTATCCCGAAAAAAATGATGTGCCTCACTTTGTTTTCATCTCTCTTGCCCCCCTTTTTTTTGGCATAGGGAAATAAGGCCGAAGGAATTGTGCACCTAGAAAGGGTGGCTAGTCTAGAAGAACCAGAGGACCCTAAAAGCAAAGCCCATTACTTCGATGGTTTATTATTGCTTGCGAGGTATGAATTTGAGCTATATATAACATGCTGCTTGGAAAATTGTAAAATTATTATGTTCCGAGCTACTCCCTTAGTCCCTAAATAAATGTCCTAATTGAGATTGCACTGATTTTTAGGAACAAAAAAACACATTAATGGTTTTTATTATAAGAAAACCTTTACCCCTAACTATATTTATATTGTTCAATGTTCTTGTTTTCTGTAAATTTGAAAAATGGTAAAGGATATGAAGGCAAATTGAGTGAAATTGTGTAATTATTATACTTGAGACTTGGAAAATGGACACTGGTCTGCCAAAAAAAGCTATTAGGACATTCATTTAGTGGCTGCGGTAGTACAAGTAGCAATCGGTTCCCATTTTACTAGTTAAAGACAAACAAGTTCTAGTATCTCTTTTATTGACCAATAAATTCATTTTTTAACTATTTTTGCAAAACTGTCAACCTCTTTTACACTTGCTAAAAGACCTTCTGAAACATGAAGTCATCAATTTACCCTTGAAGAAATCTATAGAATGCTGTTCCTTTTGTCGCTTCCTTCCTGACTTTTTTTGGATGGCCTAAGTAATTTGAACTCTTCAGAGTTACATCACGTTAATAATTCACTAGTTGGTTTATAGGTGTCTGTCTATGTACTGACAAAATCTCTTGCCTATGTTGCATAGTTGACCATGTTATTGACAACAAATAGATCATGGGGAATGCTAGCAGCAGTTGCTTGGACAGCTGCTATCGACACTCACTGGATTAATAAGGACACTGTGCGCAAATGTTACCTGAAAACCTGTTAAACCCTTAGTTGAAAAGCAAAGAAGACGGAAAGAAACATCTCATCAAAGAACTCGACCCATCTTAAAATCTAACAAAAAGAATAGCTCTTGAACAACTGACTTCCATCTCCAACGAAAATCATTCCGTAGCAGTGATGATTTTGGCTTCTTTCATCAACTTTTTACATGATTTTGACTTCCAGTGTCTTGTTCTGTTTCTTTCAATTTGTTTTTTTGACACTTGTTATTATAGCCTCCTTGAATTAGAATGTGGTATCAAAAGCAAATTGGTCGAGACTTGAAAGGCAAGATTATTGTCAGCTCACTTAATCAGGTTTTCCTTTCCCGTAATCTCAAATGAACCACGTACTCCTACTCTCAATGTTCAAAATTCACGTTCATCCAATCATCATTAACATACCTGATTCAGGCTTTTCCTTATATAGCAGCTAAATTCGTGAAAAACACTCAAGTCTATAGAGTGGATAAAAATGGCCCCTTCAAACCCCAATTGCAGTAGTAATCTGGAGACCAATTGAAGTCTTCAATGAACACACAAATAAGAATTAAGTTTTTTTGCATATTTGTTATCAAAAGAAAAGATATTTCAAATTGAAGTCAATCTAGGGAAAAAAAAAACATTATGGATGTGAATGTCAGTTTCAAATTTTAGATGGAGAAATACTGAATAGCAGAGCAGTTGTGGTAGATGGGGTAGACTGAAGATAATCTTCATTTTTCTTTCGGTCTTTCAGATCGATAATAAATTTAATTTAATTTATTAACTGTTTACCAGTATCATTTTCTTCAGTGACTAGCAGTGAGCATCGCTAGCAGCTGTCAAAGCAACTATTGTTAGCATTCCTCATAGATCATTTTGCATTGCTTTTCAATATTTACATATCAATAGTCTAGTTCTTGCGCTAGAAAAAGAAATAATAAGGCAGTTAAGAGGTTTTGCAAACAATGCCTGCTGATGCTTTAGAGAGACAGTTGTTAATATCAAGTACATATGGGTACTGGTGTCTCTGAAATTCATATAATTAACTGTGAAAACTCTTAATAGTTAAGTGGTACCTATTAAAAGAATAATGAAACCCTTGTGTTTTTCTGTCGAGAAGATAATGTCTACAATTTCTTAAAGAAAATACAACACTTAATCATTCTTTGGAGTTTTGAACTGATGATTGTAGTTGATTGGGTGTGTTGAGACGCTTATATTTAAGATAGTATTTTAAGAAATATAACTGGGCCTGCACTGATTTTGGAAAAGAAAAAAAATCGGAAAGATGAACCTACTGGTGAACAAAAAATGTGGGAACTAGTTGATCTTTTGCTTGTTAAAACTGAACTTGTTGGTAAATTTCCATTGCCATTACTTTTCTTTCAGTTTATATTTTCCAGTCATAACCAGTATTTTGTTTGTCAATAAAATATCGGATTGGTCATGTTGTTTCAGTGCTCTAAGTAGGGAAGGTCGAAAGGCTGAGGCTGTCAAGTATCTGCGATTAGTTGTTGCTTATGATCCTTCTCGCAAGAATTTATTGGAAGAGTGTGAAAACGACGAGGACAGCTTTGTTGGCGATCTTGTTAGCAGCAGGAGAGGAGATTACTGACCTAATGCAATTATACATGATAATCAATCTATATATATATAGGGAGAAACAACAATCTGAAGTATATTGCGAAATATTGTTACAGTAAAGTTCTGCTTCTTCTCTCTCTCTCTCTTTTTTTTGGTTGGGAAGTGTTGATTTTCTCATGTTTAACAATCCTCGGAAACATGAATTCTTTATTTGAGTCAAAACGACGCCTGTTCACTTTAAGTCAAATAATGTTTTTCAAGTGAAATCACTTTGTTTCGCATCCCAGAAAAAGAAAAAAAGAAGAAGATTAAGCCAGAAATGATGTTTTGTGCATGGGAGCAAAACAGTACCCTTCATCACGTGTTGGCTGCCGGCATTTTTTCATATGTTTTTCATGGTTTTAGCCATGCTTTAGCCCTTTTCTTTTCTTCTCTCGCGCCTCCTAGAAATTCCAAACAACACAGCACTCCACCCCCTACAAGAGTGCTATATACTCAAAATTTTTTAAAAAACTCTGATCTTTTGGAGCGTGGTGTAAATGGTATAAAAGGCTAAAAACTAAAATTGGAACCAGAATGTTGAACCATGGTAGAGGGTTAAGATTGATTCAAAGAAACCAATTGACATGATTACATCAAAATGCTTCATCCTTACTAAAAGTAGGAAAAAAAGTGCAAGAAACAAGAGAAACCAGGTTAGAGAGAAAGAAAATGGACATAATTACACCACCAAAAAAGGTTCTAAATTTTTTATCCTTTCCTATAAATAAAGAGAAATGCAAGAAACAAGAGGAACCAAGTTTGAGAGAAAATACTGAGATAAAGAGAGAAGGAGATAAGAGTTAAGTTGAGAGAAGTGAGCCAAGAGGTGAGGGAGAAAAAAGGAGAAAAAAATCAAAACCAAAAGAAAAAAAAACAGACATTTAGGTAGAAAATGAAGGTGATCTTAACTAGGAAGTTAAAGAGGAAATTAAAAAAAAAAAAAGATTGAAAGAAAAATAAAAGAAAAAATGAAGAAAAACCAAAGAGACGAAGAAACCCAAGTTAGAAAAAACAATATGAAAACCTCTTCACCGTAGGACAACTATCATCTTTGACACAAGTAGGCACAAAACAACTCCTCCCTTGTTTAGAACTAGTCCTAATGTAAGCCAAGCCTTCTTCCTTCTCTTTTTTTTCATTCCTCAAGTCTTTGCACATGTTACAATTAATGCATGTTGACTATTATCCAAACATCTTCATTGTATTTTTTTTATTTACTTTTGTTGATGTTATTTATATTTGGTAAAATTATGTCTTCTTTTTTTTATATATATATGTGCATGTAAATATTTATTTTAAAAAAATAATGAAAAGTAACTTCAATTAGCTTTCGTCAAGTTAACGTCATGTTCTTTTTGATTTTATATTATTAAGCTTGGCTTTTAACATGTAGACATGTTTCGTAGTTTTTAAACTGACATAGACCTAGCATAATGTTTAACCTTAAAATAAGTTTAATAATGAATCAACATGTCTTCTTCGAGTTAGCATCATGTTTGAATCAAACTTAGATTTTAATGGTTGGATCAATTTGTCTTCTAGTTTTATGGATTGATGTACGCCTAATGAGCTATTTATATAAAAAAAAATATGTTAAATAATAGGTCTGCAAGTCTTCTTTAAGTAGAGATTGATATGAGTCAAATGTAGTATTCTATCCAATTTTTGTTTCTAGAAAAAAATAGTAAAAATGGTCAAGAAATATTAAATAAAAATAAAATACTAAAAGCTCATCAAGTTACAATACTCTTAATCCATGGTCTGATATTAACTAAACAAGCATCCATCAATAATAAATGACTTGGAATAAGTTTATAAAATAATTTGGATAGTGATGACATGTGTAAAAATAAATTTAGAAGTAGCACATGGATAAGATAACCTTTTCTTAGAAAGGATGCAATAACAATTATTTTTATCTTTTCTTAAGCATAAAAACCCCTTACTCATCTAGAGCTATATATTTTATAATTTTTAGTCTCATTTAATAACTAGGTGATGACTTTATTTTCCATATCCCTTTAATTTTGGAGGTTCCATTTTATGTCAAATACGATAACATGGTAACTCCACTGGGATATTAGGGTTAAACCTGAATATATGTATTTTCTTATTAGTTTATTTCTCTTATTTTCTTTATCATCACTTATTTTTTAGCATTTATTTTATTTATATTGTTTAATTTTATTTTATTATATTTATTTTAGTTTGTTGGATTGAATATGCAATCATATTATTTTTTAAGTTTTTACACACTTTACAAAACTAAAAAAAGCTTTGGACATAAGCTTGACCCTTTTTTAGGATTAAATAAGGAGATTTAGATGTCAAATATAACTTATGTTCATTAATGCTCATCGTGGACTTCCTTAAAATCCAACTCATCTCATGTACATGGTATCATAGAGCTACTCCCTTTACGTATATTGCACAAGGATAAGTGGTCGTGTTACTCCACTAGTAGTTCAGAAAATCTAGGAACATAAAAATTATTTAGGGATAGACTAGCTGAGACAACTTTACATGAATGAAATTATATTCGCTAGAATTGACCCTCGATAAAACACAAATCTTATCATGACATATTATATTCATTAATGTTGATAAGGACCTTACTATTACTCCATGTTACAGGAAATTAGAAAGGCCTATATGATAAGGTGGATTGCCTACGAATGAAGTTTTAGTCTAAATTATCATAGTGAGTAAAGCTAAAAGGTAGGATGTTTAATGTTAGTCAAATATTTGATTGTCAGGAGATGTTATCCTTACAAGACTAGATTGACTTTCAAAAATGATATGGAGACATAACTTAATTGCTTAAAATCCAAGTATAACCCTCATGTTTTCAAGCTATAATAGGGTTTTGGGACTTATAGTACAATATTTTACATTCGATGATTTGTACAAGACCCCACTCTTGAATAATATGATTCTTTTTGGGTTGTCTAAAATTAGATTTGTCATACTAATATATGCCTCGAGAACAAGCTTTGTTAAATTATACATGGTTGACCAAGTTAAATTATAAGTTAGAGTTGGTTTTAGAAGATAAAGGAACTCGCATTTAATAGGAGATTATTTAGTGAAGAAAATGAAAGTCGTTGAAGGATTTTAGCTTTGGGCATTTATGATTTAACCCTTTTCTTTTATCAGTTGAAGGAATTATAGACTTTAAAGACATCAATATGTTTAAGAGTGTAGTTGCTCTTAAAATTAATGGAACAATAACAATATTAGTCAAGACCTTCTCATTTTTGAATCACTATATAAAAGCTAGAGAAAAGGACCATTTGAGATGTTGCATATAGTTGTTGTTTGTTTGGATAATAAGCCACATGATAGAAGGTATGATATTAGGTTTATTTAGGACACCATGAAATTTATACTTAAAATTAGAGAAATTTGTTGAGCTTTTAATAAAAATGTTGAGGAAGACTATTTGGAAACTAATGCTTTTAAGCATAAGCAAATCTTCATTTCTCTTAAAAACATGATATGCCTATTTCTGATCCTAGATTGCATATTATGGTTATTATTCATAGGTTCTATTGGTTGGAGCTTGATGATGTATTAATTATCGCCCTACTATGGTCCACTAGTTTGGTTTAATTTTATGAAGAATTTAGAGTTTAGAAAAACTTACTAGAATTAATATGAACTTGGAAGCATCCTAATATGGTTACAACTGCTAGAAAAGTTGATGAAAAGGTTGCTCTTATGATTTAATATAACAAAAGACTAGAAAGAAAGGGTTCTAGGTTTCACCTTTTGAGGGTCTATAAAGATTAATGACTCAAACTTTGAAAGATGTTACTAAGGAGATTTGAGCATAATAAGAGTCTACAATTTGGTTCTAAACTCATACTAGGAGGAGTTGGGTGCCAAAAAGAAAAAATTAAGGTCAATCTTGCAGCTTGGGAGTAGACACTTATCATCATGGAAAGAGAAATAAATGACTTATTGACCCAATTATAATAATAAAAACATGCCTTTAAAGGACATTAAACAAGACTCAAAATTATATCAGAAGCCAAAAAGAAATTAGACCATAGGGTAGTAGAAATAGTGCAAATAATATTAGTAGTTGAGGAGGAAAATTATGGAAAAGAAAAGGCAGATTAAGCTCACATATGCCAAAATTAAGATAAATTAATTGGAGCAACCAAAAGCGATTTTACAAGAACAACATTAGCACCATGCAAAATTAATCACATAATTGGATGGACATCTAAGGTTTTTCAAATAAAGAAATAAAAAAGCAATTTTAAGAGTTAATTAGTTAGCGTGAGAAATTTGACTTAATCAAGCATACTTTAACTAATGAGAGAGATGCTACAAAAAAAGGCACCTCGTTAGGCTTCCGAAATCATGTGCTATAACATGTTAGATGAAGCTTTAGGTAATTATACCATAAGATTGAAAGACATAACTCAACATGTAGCAAAGGGTCAATTAGCTTCAAAAGATAAACTTTTACATTAACTTGGTTAAATTCGAGATTGCCTTAACAAAGTCATAGCATATATGGGTTATAAAAGTGTGGAAAGAATGAGCAAAGCAACTTTGTATAGGAAAACAATTTTTAGAACAAGTTTGTATTGTATAAGCTTTGTAAAATGTTATTTTGAATTAATAAAAAAATATTATGTCACTTTCAGACATCCAATAGCTTGTTTGATATATGATGTTTGATTTATGTTTAAACAAATTCTTATAAGAGAATTCTTTACTAAGAATTTGTTTCTTTATTGGCAAATACTCCTTCAAATCAGCTAAAATTTTTATGGGTTCGGTGTTCCTAGGGAAAAATTTTCAAAAATCTTTTACCTAGTTTGTCCTAGTAGTCCCAATATAATAAAAAACTTGAAAAATAACAAGCATGCATAATCAATCCATATTTTGTATTCATTTATAAATTTATTTATTTAAGTTTTAAAAATGGAAAACGAAGAGATATCACATATAGAAGAACAAAGCAACCAAACAGATATAAAGTGTCTAAAAGGAGAGGTTACTAGGCTCAATGATCTGCTTAAACGAGTGCTTCAAGCTATACCATAAGAGGAAAGGACCTTCAATCAAGGGAAAACTCATACAAAAATGCCAATTCATCCTAATATTCAGTTAATGCCATAAATGTTACCATGACCATCTATTTTTACACTACCAAACTAGAGGACACTAGACACTTGTTATAGGTCCTAATTCATAGCTTATTTCCTATTTATGGTTTACTGTTAACATCACAAGCTAACACTACTTCAACTATTGATCTCACCAATAAAGAGAAACCCAAAGGTTTAAGATGTAGAAAAGCTTGACTTAGAAAAGCTATATATATAATAGAAGAATAACTTTGGGTGATAGAATTCATAAACCTTTTTAAAAGTAGTTGAGATGTGTCTAGTGCCTGACATCGTAATGCCTAAAATGTTCAAGGTGTTGGGGTTTATAAAGTATAGTGGCACATAATATCCTATGATATACCTTCATGTTTATTATAAAAAATAATTAAAAGTGTATATAATAAGAATAAAAAATAATTAAAGGTGTATATAATAAGAATAAAAAATAATTAAAGGTGTACATAATAAAAAGGTTTTGATCCATTTCTTTCATGAGATCTAAAGGTGAGGGGATATGATAGATGCTTTCATAAAGCAATACAAGTTGAACATGAATGTGACTTCAAACTGTTTTATCTTATAAAACATGGAAATGAGGCCTAACGAATCCATTAAAGAGTATGCTTAGAGGTGGTGAGAAATGGTTGTATAAATCCATTTTCCTCTAATTAAAATGGAAATGATCATGCTCTTCTTGAATGATTTCAAAGCTCTATACTTTGAATATTTAATCAATATTTCAGCTTAATATTATACAGATATTGTTATCATAAATGAGATAATTAAGAGGCAGAAAAGTGTTGTGATGTCACAGTCATATAAATTAATTACCCTAACTTAAATAAATAAGATAGTATATAGCAAGTAAGGGGTTGATCCCACAATGAAGGATTAGTTCAAATTTTTGTACTATACAATATGCAATTGGAGGGGGGAATTGAGATTATCTAGGCTATAGCAAAATAATAAAATCAAGATAAATAAATAAATCAGAAAACTATTAAGAAAATAAACCATAGTTTCAAGTAAACATTCACCTATGAAAATCAGAAATGATCATTGAAACGAAACATCAATTTATATTCTGAATCTTTCTCTTTTCTTATCATTGGTTAGTTAATAGATTTGCTGTATAACTAACCATAACCAACAATAATCATTGTGTCCACACTAGTAATTTAATTCAATGACATCTTTAAGTACTAAATAAATTGATTAATCTAGACAACATAATTATTTGCAATCCATGTTTAATTTGATTGAATGTTTTCCTTAAGATTAATAACCTTAGATTCGCCATAATTATTAAAATTAGTTACTTCACAAGTTTATATACCACAACTTCGATTTTGATAATGAATTTAACAATAGATTGCTCACAATAATAACTTAAAGTTCGTTTTAACAATTAAAATAAACAATTATAGGAAATAAGAATAGGAAAACAAACATATTCATTCATCATATAAACTAAAAAGAAAATGATAAAATAAATCTCACAGTTCTTAAAATTTGAATGTTTATGTGTCCATTGAACTAAGAAAAAAACATTTAGCCTTGCATGTCTATTGAACAACTAATAAAGAAAAGAAAAAGAAAAAGAAAGTATGATTTCAGGTTATTGAAGGAAAGGGTGTGTTTTTTTTCTCTTTTTTGGCCACCTTTTCTTTCTTTTATTTTTTTCTTTTTATATCCTAGGAAACTCTAATCCCTTTTTCTACAAAATAATACTTTTTTAAGTAAATAATTTATTCTTAAGAATAACTATTTTTCTAAAAATAAGAAAATAGTCTTGTATAAAATCATCAAGCTTTAACTTTTGACTAAGAGGAACTAAATTTCTAAAATAAAGACTTAGATGTCGGTTTGGATGCTTTCGGAAGTACTTTGAACTTTTTTATTCACAAAACCTGTCTGCTGGCAGAATTCATATGTCATATTAGAAAAATCATATCTCTTTTATATGAGCTCGTTAAGTTTGCATAACTATGACTAACAAAATTGAGCTTGCATCAAATGGACTTCTCTCGCTTAAGATATTCAAGTCGGAATGACCAAAAGTCAACATTGACAGAATGCAAGATTTTTCTTTAAATGCTATGATTTCCATGCTGTTTTTCTTTTTATTTTTATTGTTATATATGTATAGAAATGTATGGATGTTAGTTTTTTAATTCCACTGGAATCACCTTATTTCAACCTCTAGAACTCAAACTCTGCACAAAACATCTATTAGGGGTCAAATTTGTCAATTATCTTTAATTTACTTCTTTTTGAACCTTACATCCAAAAGTATCTTCAAAAGATAAAATAAAGAAAATCAAGGAATTTATATAAACATAAGTAAAATACTAGGTAAACATGGGTAAAACATCAAATAATATGGTTGCGTCAAGTACCCCTACACTTAGCTCTTACTTGTCCTCGAGAAAAGAAATATAAAATCAAACTTAAATTAAATAAATAGAATAACTATGACTAATCTCTTAATCTCTCATTAATATCCAAGAGTACAGGTGACACGACCAAAATATTAATGTTTTCTCCCAAGTGCATGAGTGTCGAAGTAATAAATAACCCAGCAAGACCGGGATCGAACCACAAGGAAATTCATTGTATAAATTATAAAAAATAGCAATACAACAACAACAACAACAACAACAACAACAACAAGAATAATAGAAGAAGAAGAAGAAGAAGAAGAAAAAGTTGATGAGAACTTTGAGATGAAAAATCAATGTGAGGATTAAACAATGGTAACAATAAATGCCAAGGTTAGAGGATCCAATAATGGTATTTCAAACAAGTATAATATAAACTCTATTTATTCAAATGAAAACCACATACAAGTATTAACATTATTTGAATAAGATAACTAATGTAATCATGTTAACAATTTATAATCCGACTGGAACCTTCTTTGAGTGTGGTTTTTATTTGAATAAAAAGAGTTTATACTATACTTGTTTGAAATATCATTAGTGGATCCTCTAACCTTAACATTTGTTGTTATCATTTTTTAATATTTACATTGATCTTCCATCTTAAAGTTCTCATCAACTTTTTTTTTTTCTTCTTCTTCTTCTACTACTACTACTACTACTACTACTACTAGTATTATTATTAGTATTACTACTAGTATTATTTTTATTTTTATTATTACTATTACTATTACTACTATTATTATTGTTGTTGGTGGTGGTGGTGGTGGTGATGGTGATATTGTGTTGCTATTATTTATAATTTATATAATTAACCTTCATGTAGTTCGATCCCGGTCTTGCCGGGTTATTTGTTACTTTAACACTGCTGCACTTGAAAGAAAACATCAATCTTTTGGTCGTGTCACTAGCATCACACATTATTTCAAAAGATAATGATCAATCAGGAGGTTGAATGACAAGAGCAGAAGTAAACAAGTTTTTAAGTTTAACAAAGGTTTCTTCACAATGTTCAGTCCATTTGAAAATATTATCGTTTGTTAAAAGGTTACTTAAGTGCTTACATATTACACTAAAATCTTTGATGAACTTTCTATAAAAACCAGCATATTCTAAGAATGATCTAACATCTTTAATAGATTTTGGGGTTGGCAAGTTAGTAATTAACTCGATTTTTGATTTGTCAACCTTAATTCTTTTTAATGAAATAATATGATCAAGTACAACGCTGTTTGTTACTATAAAGTGACATTTTTCCCAATTCAGTACAAGATTCTTCTATTCACACCTACTCAAAACCTTTTCCAAGTTAGTCAAACAATCATCAAATGAATCGCTAAAAATAGAAAAATCATCCATAAAAATCTCAAGAAAATGTTCAACCATATCACTAAATATAGTGAGTATGTATCTTTGAAACATGACTGGAGTATTACATAATCCAAAAGGCATCCTTCAATATGCAAAAGTACCAAAAGGACATGTGAAAGTAGTTTTCTCTTGATCTTCCAATGCAATTTCAATTTGGTTATAACCTGAATAGCCATCTAGAAAACAATAAAATTCATGACTTGCAACTCTTTCTAGGATTTGATAAATAAAAGATAAAGGGAAATGATCTTTTTTAGTTATTGAATTAAGTTTTCTATAGTCAATGCACATGCACTAACTAGCAATAGTCCTAGTTGGAATTAACTCATTTTTTTTATTTGTTATCACAGTGACTCCAAACTTCTTAGGTACAACTTCGGTAGGACTTACCCATTTGCTATAAAAAATAGGATAAATGATTTCATTATCTAAAAGCTTAATGACTTCATTTTTCACTACTTCTATCATATTAGGATTGAGCTTTCGTTGCATTTTTCTAGAGGGTTTGACATTTTTCTTTAAATAAATTATGTGTAAAATCAAAGGACTAATTCCTTTTATGTCAGCTATGGTCCATCCTAATGATGAGCATTAAGTTTGGAAGAGATTATTACAGGAAAAGTTTCATTTTCTCTTAAAAATAAGCATTTGAGATTGAATGCTAACAACTTTAAATCAGGTTTGGGTGGTTGAATACTAGAAGGTATGGACTTAATTGATTGTGGAGGCAATTCCTAAATTTATGGTCTCCAATTGCTTGCTCTTTATTTTTCTTGAAAATAAACCATTTATAAATTGCCAGATTCATGAATCTCAGTTTTGCTGAAAGTGGTTTGAAATTGATCATGAAATAATTTTTCAGTAAAGTCCATTTCCTGTAAATCATTATCATCTCCAAGTTGCTTGCAAATGTTAAAAATATTCATCTCCAATGTCATGTTTCTAAAAGATAGCTTTATCAGTCCATTTCTAATATTAATCAATGCGTTAGAAATTGCAAGAAACGAACATCCTAGAAAAATAAGAAATGAATTATTTGCTTCAACAGGTTATATGTCCCAAGACAATAAAATCCATAGGATAAATGAATTTATCGACTTGTACTAACACATCTTTAACTATTCCTTTATGCACTTTTATAGATCTATGAGTAAGTAAGAGAGTTACAGAAGTTGATTTTAACTCACCCAGATTGAGACTTTGAAAAATTGAATATGGAAGTAAATTTACAGTAGCTCCAAGATCAAGTAAGACTCTTTCAATTTTATGTTCTTCAATAAAACAAGAAATTATAGGACAACCAGGGTCTTTATATTTCAAAGCATTATTTTTCTGAAGAATGACACTTACTTGTTTGACTAAAAAGACTTTCTTTTTCACATTTAGTGTTCTCTTCACAATGCATTGATCTTTCAAAAATTTAGCATAAGAAGAAACTTGTTTAATAGCATCTAGCAAAGGTATATTGATCCTTACCTGTTTGAAAGTTTTAAAGATTTTGGAGTTGTGATTGACTTTTCTTTGTTTAGTCATGGCATGAGGAAATGGAAGTGCTGGTGGAGAATCAGTCTTTTCTTTACAATATTCAGATTCAACCCCTTCCTAACCGTTAGAGATTGACTCATTATCTTTCTCACATGGTTTAAGAATGAGTTTTTTAATAACCTTACCACTACGAAGAGTAATGACTAATTTGACTTGATTCATGTATTGGCTTTCGAAACAACTTGGATTTGCATTGTATTGCCCCTTGGGATTTTATTGTGGTTGAGATCAAAACTTACCTTTCTCTTGAAAACTGAGAGCAAATGTCAATTTTGTAAGAGTATCTTTAAAATCTTTCATGCTTTGAGCAAGTTGAGTATTGATTGTCTCTTACGTTTCAATGAATGTATGCAATGTTTTCTTAAGATTTGTTCTGGGAGTGGAGCATAAGGAGGTGCATATCTATAAGAATCTTGAAAATTATGGTGTGTTTGAAATGGTGGTTATGAAGTTTGGACACTGTCATTATCACTCTTCCAACTAAGATTTGGGTGACTTCTCCAACCAAGGTTGTATGTTTGCGAGTATAGGTTATGATTGGGCCTTTGAAAACTGTTTAAAACATGTGCTTATTCATGGAGACATTCCTTAAAAGAAGAAAAAGTTGGAAAGTCATTGGTTGAGTATTCATTTGTTTCACAGATTTGACACACAATATCTAGAATAGATTTTAATTGACCACTTTTTTTAATTTTGAGTGCCTCCACTTTTCTAGCTAAAGATGCAAACTTCATCTGGATAAGTACCTAATTATGTTGTACATACTTAAGGTTGTACATACCTCCATTAGATGTATGAGGTTGAGTTTTACTAGATGCCTTATAAGTACCGTAGTATCCTAATTTTGAGCATTTTCAGCTAATAAGTCTAAGTACTCCATTGCTTCATCAGGGTCTTTGTCTTTAAAAATTTCATTACATATCTCAAGGTGTTAACCCTTTATAAAAATGTGAAACCAATCTTCATGTTTTAAAACCATGATGAGGGCAAGCATTAAGCAAGTCTCGATATTTATCCCAACATTGGTAAAATGTTTCTCCTGGTTTTTGAGTGAAAGTGATGATTTGTCTTTTAAAAGAGTTTGTTCTGTGAGATGAAAAAAAATTCTTTAAAAATTATTGTTGTATTTCATCCCAAACACGAGTAAATCCAGATCTTGAATTTTATAGCCATGTTTTAACTTTATCTTTTAATGAAAAAAAAAGCTTTAATCTAATAGTGTTCATGATACAATTAGAGTCATTATAATTGTTGCAGACCTCCTCAAATTCCCTTAAATACAAGTATGGATTTTTTAAATCTAAGCCATGAAAAGAAGGTAAAAGTTGAATAATGTCTAGTTTAAAATTAAAATGAGATGTATGAAGGGGGAAACTATGCATAAGGGTGCACTTGTTCTTGTGGGATTCATGTGGTCTCTAAATGTTCTTCTTTGACTGTATTTTATAAAAATGATGAGGATACCTTATGACACGACCAAAAAATTGATGTCTTCTACCAAGTGTATGAGTGTCAAAGTAATAAATAACCCGGCAAGACTGGGGTCGAACCACAAAGAGGTTAATTGTATAAATTATAGATAACAATAATATAACAACAACAACAATAGTAGTAGTAGTAGTAGTAGTAATAGTAATAGTCATAGTAATAGTATGTCAATGTTAGATGATCCACCAATAGTATGTCAAACAAGTATAGTATAAACTCTTATTATTCAATTGGAAACCACACACAAAGGAGGTTCCAATTAGATTATAAATTGTTAACATGATTACATTGGTCATCTTATTTGATTAACGCTAATACTTGTAAATCTCGTCAGGCATTCATGATTATAACTTATGTTAACAACAAATCAAGTTCCTTTCATAGCTCAAGTGTCGGTTATACCATACAGTATGGGCTATGAAAGTGCCAAGCATTTGTTGTACCAAATGTTACAACATTTTGTTGTCCGTTGGTTATACCATTGATTGATACTTAAAAGTGTATTTTTATCAAGGTTTTATATCATTATTTTGCACTTGAAGTATCAATAACTCCTTAACTAAAGCATGTTTTATAATAATATATCTAATAATATAAGATACCTTTAATTTGTGGTAAATATTCATTTTAAATGCAGGCCTATCACATAAATGAAAGGATTGATTGATGAATTTAAGAACTGAAATTGAAATGATAAAGAGATGACCGAACTTAGAAAAGAGATGTCGATGCAATCCAAACCGGAACACTCTTCGGTAATTGGGTCATATCTAGAGTAATAGATATTAGATTTAGGTCTACTTTATATGGATGGAAAGGCAAGACATAGACCTACAACTTTTATTTGGAGCCCAAGATCTAAAAAGACCATTTTCAAGTCCAAATTATAGCAACAACAAAGAAGCCCGAATCTGTCCTCCAGCCCGAGCACTGTTTAGTATTTTGGCCATATCTGGAGTTATAGAAGTCAAAATGAGTTGAATTGTTTACACAAGAAAGCTGAGATAATTTCCTACAGCTTTCATGTTTTCAAGTGGCTCCAATTTTGACGTTATCAATGACGTTTTGGGTAGACAAAAAAAGATAAGTATTGTCACCAAGTCAAGAGTTGGTCACCCACTCATTAATTAGTCATCAAATCAATAGTTCTCAATTTTGGCCTATAAAAGGAGGCATTTGCCATGCATTTAGGCATTTTGGTGTCTAGATCAAGATCATGCTCTTGCTTTCTCTCTTTGTATTTTTTGTAATGTTTATGCTTTGTTTTCATTAATATCAAGTTTATGCCTTTCATTTCCTTTCCTTTACTTAGTTAACTTTTATCTTATTTATGTTCTTATTTTTTTAATCTATTTTTCTTTTTTCATTATGTCTAGCTAAATTTATTATGTCAAGGTGAAAAGGTTACACTAATGGTGTAAGAATAAGTATAATGTAAACTTAATATGGACTTTAATGTTTGATACTAACATGTTTTGTATTTGTTATCTTGTTCACTCTTTAATACTTTGCTTATTAAATGACTAATCTTGATTTATGTTGTATAACACTTGGTACAACAAATGCTTGGCACTTTCATAGCCCATAATGTATGGTATAACCGACACCTGAGCTATGAAAGGAACTTGATTTGTTGTTAACATAAGTTATAATCATGAATGCTTGACCTTGACACTTTCATAGCCCATACTGTATGGTATAACCGATACCTGAGCTATGAAAGGAACTTGATTTGTTGTTAACATAAGTTATAATCATGAATGCTTGATGAAATTTACAAGTATTAGCATTAATTGAATAAGATGACTAATGTAATGACGTTAACAATCTATAATCTGATTGAAACCTCTTTTGTGTGTGGTTTCCAATTGAATAATAAGAGTTTATACTATACTTGTTTGACATGCGATTAGTGGATCCTCTTACCTTGACATTGTTTGTTATTATTATTTAATCCTTACGTTAATTTTCCATCTAAAAGTTCTCATCAACTTTTCTTTTTCTTTTTCTTTATTATTGTTATTACTACTACTACTACTACTACTACTACTACTACTACTACTACTACTATTATTATTGTTATTAGTATTATTAGTATTATTATTGTTGTTGTTATTGTTACTATTGTTGTTGTTTATAATTGTTGTTTATAATTTGTACAATTAACCTCCTTGTGGTTCAACCCCGATCTTGCCGGGTTATTTATTACTTCGACACTCCTGCACTTGAGAGAAGACATCAATCTTTTAATCGTGTCAAGTTTTTGGCGCCATTGCCGGGGAGGTAAGTTTTGTATAAATTATAATATTTATTTTATTTTATCTTTTCACTTTTCCTATATATAACTTTATTTCTTTTCTTTTGTTTCTTCTTCTTTTGTTTTCTTCTTCCTTTTATTCTATTCCTACACGTGCCACTTTTCTTATAAATAACTTTGTTTCTTCTCCTTTTGTTTTCTTTTTCCTTTTATTCTATTCCTACACATGCATGAGAATGTGGTCACGTACATCAAGTGGTAGATTTTGTATGGTATCCTCATCATTTTCAGAAAATATGGCCGAAGAAGATAATCAATCACTTCATAATGAGAATAATGAGAATAACCATGTTTATTATGTCTAGCTAAATTTATTATGTCAAGGTGAAAAGGTTACACTAATGGTGTAAGAATAAGTATAATGTAAACTTAATATGGACTTTAATGTTTGATACTAACATGTTTTGTATTTGTTATCTTGTTCACTCTTTAATACTTTGCTTGTTAAATGACTAATCTTGATTTATGTTGTATAACACTTGGTACAACAAATGTTTGGCACTTTCATAGCTCATACTGTATGGTATAACCGACACTTAAACTATGAAAGGAACTTGATTTGTTGTTAACATAAATTATAATCATGAATGCTTGACGGCATTAACAAGTATTAGCATTAATTGAATAAGATAACTAATGTAATCATGTTAACAATCTATAATCTGATTGGAACCTCATTTGTGTGTGGTTTCCAATTGAACAATAAGAGTTTACACTATACTTGTTTGGCATACCATTAGTGGAACCTCTAACCTTGACATTTGTTATTATCATTGTTTAATTCTTACATTAATATTCCATCTCAAAGTTCTCATCTTCTTTTTCTTCTTCTCCATCTCTTTCTTTATTACTACTACTACTACTACTATTTCTATTAGTATTGTTGTTGTTGTGATTACTATTGTTGTTGTTTATAATTATCGTTTATAATTTGTATAATTAACCTCTATATGGTTCTACCCCGGTCTTGCCGGGTTATTTATTACTTCGACACTCCTGCACTTGGGAGTAGACATGAATCTTTTAAACGTGTCAAGTTTTTGGCGCCGTTGCTGGGGAGGTAAGTTTTGTATAAATTATAATATTTATTTTATTTTATCTTTTCACTTTTCTTGTATATAACTTTGTCTCTTTTATTTTGTTTTGTTTTCTTCCTTCTTCTTTTGTTTTCTTCTTCATTTTATACTTTTCTTATATATAACTTTGTTTCTTTTCTTTTGTTTCTTCTTTTTTTGTTTTCTTTTTCTTTTTATTCTATTCCTACACATGCATGAGAGTGTGGTCACATACATCAAGTGGTAGACTTTGTAGGGTATCCTCATCATTTTCAGAAAATATGGCCAAAGAAGATAATCAATTACTTCATAATGAGAATAATGAGAATAACCGTGCTAGAACACTTAGAGACCACATGAATCCCACAAGAACAAGTGCACCATTATGCATAGTTTTTCCTCCCAATGCATCTCATTTTAATTTTAAGCCAGACATTATTCAACTTTTACCTTCTTTTCATGGCTTAGAATTAGAGAATCCATACTTGCATTTAAGGGAATTTGAGGAGGTCTGCAACACATATAATAATTTAAATTGTAGCATGAATATCATCAGATTAAAGATTTTTCTTTTTTCATTAAAAGATAAAGCTAAAACATGGCTACAAAATTTAAGACCAGGATCCATTCGTGCTTGGGATGAAATGCAACAACAGTTTTTAAAGAAGTTTTTCCCATCTCATAGAACAAACTCTTTCAAAAGACAAATCACCACGTTCACTCAAAAACTAGGAGAAACATTTTACCAATGTTGGGATAGGTATCGAGACTTGCTTAGTACTTGCCCTCATCATGGTTTTGAAACATGGAGATTGATTTCACATTTATATGAAGGGTTAACACCTAGAGATAGGTAAATGATTGAATTGATGTGCAATGGAACTTTTGAAGATAAAGATCTTGATGAAGCAATGGAGTACTTAGACTTGTTAGCTGAAAATGCTCAAAATTAGGACACTGCGGGTACTTATGAGGCACCAAGTAAAACTCAACCTCATACATCTAGTGGAGGTATGTACAACCTTAGGGAAGATCATGACCTTTAAACCAAATTTTCATCTTTAGCTAGAAAAGTCGAGGCACTAGAATTGAAAAAAAGTGGTCAATTAAAATCTATTGAATACATTGTGTGTCAAATATGTGAAACAAATGAACACTTGACCAATAATTGTCCAACCTTGCCTTCTTTTAAGGAATGTCTCCATGAACAAGCCCATGCTTTAAACAGTTTCCAAAGGGCCAACCATAACCTATACTCACAAATATACAACCCTAATTGGAGAAATCACCCAAATTTTAGTTGGAAGAATGAGAACAACAATGCACAAACTTCACAACCACTGTTTCAAGCACACCATAAACTTAATTCAATGACTAGAAAAGATCGTTTTCCTTTACCTTTCATGGATCAAATCCTAGAAAGAGTTGCAGGTCATGAATTTTATTGTTTCCTAGATGGCTATTCGGGTTACAACCAAATTGAAATTGCATTGGAAGATCAAGAGAAGACTACTTTCACATGTCCATTTGGTACTTTTGCATATCGTAGGATGCCTTTTGGATTATGTAATGCACCAGCCACATTTCAAAGATACATGCTTAGTATATTTAGTGATATGGTTGAACATTTTCTTGAGATTTTCATGGACCATTTTTCTGTTTTTGGCGATTCATTTGATGATTGTTTGACTAACTTAGAAAAGGTTTTGACTAGGTGTGAAGAGAAAAATGTTATGCTGAATTGGGAAAAATGTCATTTTATGGTAACAAACGACATTGTACTTGGTCACATTATTTCATCAAAAGGAATTGAGGTTGACAAATCTAAAATCGAGTTAATTGCAAACTTGCCAACACCAAAATCTATTAAAGATGTTAGATCATTCCTAGGACATGCTGGTTTTTATAGAAGGTTCATCAAAGATTTTAGTGTAATATCTAAGCCTTTAAGTAACCTTCTAACAAAGGATACTATTTTTGAATGGACTGAACATCGTGAAGAAGCCTTTGTTAAACTTAAAAACTTGCTTACTTGTGCTCCTATCATTCAACCTCCTGATTGGTCATTACCTTTTGAAATAATGTGTGATGCTAGTGATTATGCTGTAGGTGCTGTTTTGGGACAAAGAAAAGATAAGAAACCTTATGTAATTTACTATGCAAGTAAAACTTTAAATAGTGCTCAAATGAATTATACCACCACTGAAAAAGAATTACTTGCAGTAGTATTTGCATGTGAAATATTCAGGTCTTATCTTGTTGGCTCACCTGTTGTTGTTTTTAGTGATCATGCAACATTGAAATATCTTCTTTTTATGAAAGATTCCAAGGCTAGATTAGTGCGGTGGATTTTGTTACTTCAAGAATTTGATATCACAATCAAAGATAAGAAAGGCAGTGAAAGTGTTGTCGCAGATCACTTCTTCAGATTGACAACAGATTCGAAAACTGACATCACACCAATCGATGACTACTTTCCCGATGAATCTTTACTTTCTGTCTCTACAATGTCTTGGTTTGCTAATATTGTCAATTTTCTTATTTCAGGACAATTGCCAGCTCATTGGAGTATCCAAGATAAAAGAAAGTTCTTGAACGAAGTGAAGAACTTTTATTGGGATGACCCTTATTTATTTAAATATTGTCCTGATCAAATATTTTGAAGATGCATTCCTGACAATGAGGTAAATAGTGTCATTAAATTTTGTCATTCTGAGGCATGTGGGGGCTATTTCTTGTCAAGAAAGACAACTGCAAAAATCTTACAAAGTGGATTTTATTGGCCCACCATGTTCAAAGACTCACATGCATTCTGCAAGTCTTGTGAAAATTTTCAAAAGTTGGGATCTATTTCAAAACGTCACATGATGCCTTTAAATCCTATTATTGTCATCGAGATCTTTGACTGCTGGGGTATAGATTTCTTGGGTCCATTCCCTCCATCATTTGGTTTCTTATACATATTAGTCGTAGTAGATTATGTTTCAAAATGGATAGAGGCAATTCCAAGTCAAAACAATGATCACAAAATAATGATAAAGTTTTTGAAAGAAAATATTTTGAGTCGATTTGGAGTCCCTCGAGCCATAATAAGTGATGGTGGAACACATTTCTGCAACAAGCCATTTGAGTCTTTAATGAAGAAATATGGAATCACACATAAAGTTGCCACCTCTTATCACCCTCAAACAAGTGGACAAGTAGATCTTGCTAATTGGGAGATCAAACATATTTTGGAGAAAACAGTGAACCCTAATAGGAAAAACTGGTCTTTAAGACTTAATGATGCACTTTGGACTTATCGAACTGTTTATAAAACATCATTAGGTATGTCACCTTATAGACTAGTCTATGGAAAACCTTGTCATTTGCCTGTGGAACTTGAACATGAAGCTTATTGGGCTATTAAAGCTTTCAATTCAAATCTGGATGATGCTAGTCAACTGCAAAAATTACAAATAAATGAGCTTGAGGAAATAAGAATTGATGCATATGACAATTCAAGAATTCATAAAGCAAGAATTAAAGAGTTTCATGACAAGAAAATACTAAGAAAAACATTCAATGTTGGTCAAAAAGTCTTGCTTTATAATTCTCAACTGCATTTATTTCTTGAAAAATTAAGATCAAGATGGAGCGGTCCTTTTATTATAAAACATGTATCCATATGGGGCCTACGACATTGAGAATCCAAAGAATGACAATGTTTTCAAGGTAAATGGACATCGTCTGAAAGTTTACTTTGATAATTTTCCAGTTGAACATGACTCTATTGAATTGGGTGATCCTGTATATAAAGATTGACTTTTTTATGTTTCTTTTTAAGTGATTTTTGCTAGTTTCTCTCACCTCGGTCAAATGGCGGATAACGATACTCCGTGACTTAAGTCGGTTCTTTTAGTTTCGCATAATAACTTGTATCTGTGTATATATTTTATGCAATTCTTTGATTCTTTGAATCTCTCTTCCAATTCTCATTTGAAAATGGACACTAATCTTGAAAAATTGAAAATGTATTTTCCCGCTCTGCCTCAGAATGCGATTACAAAAATTTACCGTGCTAGATTTGCAAGATTGAGATTGTTAATGCATCATGGAATTCCTGAAGATATTTGCTGGTTGATTGAAGCAAAGGTCCGATTATCACGTGAGTCCTATAACTCCATTTCACACATGTCTGAAATAGGTAAAAGCACTTTTGCAAAGAAACGTTGTGCAAAACGACTGAAAGTCTGTCATCAGTGTGCTAGATGAACTTGTAATACACAATGTCATTTTTTAGGAATGATATCTATAAACCGTGAAGATAAAATACAATTCATTAAGGATGGCCTGAGTAAGGAGTTTTTAGATAATCTTCTATTGACTCTTGAGATGTATCCTAGTGGAGATGTGCATCGTGCAATTCATGATTTATGGCCACTATTTCATAAAGAACATGATCGACTTAGTCTTGGGAATCTGACTAAAAAAGACCCTGTTTGCTAGTTTTTAAGAAAACTGGATGGGAAACCTATCCCTGAACCATAGAGGGCGTTTAAGCCGTTCTTGGATGTAAAACCAAGGGAAGATGTGAGCCATAATCACAACTACCTGTATATACACATGCTGTTTTCAAAAGTAAATAAATAAATAAATAAAGAGAGAGAGAGAGAGAGAGAGAGAGAGAGAGTCTGTGAGAGTCTAGCTGGCCTACATATAGGTGGTATGATTGCCTTTCTAATTTCTCATCTATAAAATCCTCTCTTCCTTCCTTTCATTTCTACTCAACCCACACGTTCAACAAATACAGAAGTGTGTAGAAATGGCAAGTTCCTCAGGTCATCATATAAGAAATATTTGTGTTTTCGGTAGATCTAGTCTTGGGAAAGAAAAGGAGTTTTTAGAATCAGCAAATCATCTTGGTCAAGTGCTAGCTGAGAGAAGATTCATTTAGTGTATGGGGGAGACAGTCTTGGGTTAAGGGGAGGTGTGTCAATAGCTGCATTTTTAGGAGGTAGTCAAGTTTTGGGGGTCGTCCCCAAAGCTTTAGCACAAGGGGACATCCTTGGAAAAACAATTGGAGAGGAACTTCAAGTCTCCACAATGTCAGCTCCAATGAATGCAATGTTTAACCATGCTGATGCCTTCATTGCTTTACTAGGTGGTCTAGGCACATTGGAAGAGATCTTTCATATTTCCTCTTGGGCCCAACTGCACATTCACCATAAACCCATAGGTTTGTTAAATGTTAATGGTTATTATGATAAGTTATTGTCTTTTCTTGATCATGCTGTGGAACAGGAATTTCTAACATCTTATGCATCACAAATCATAATCTCTCCTGCTACTGCTGAACAATTGATTGACCAACTACAATATTTCATTCCTATAATTGATCCTTCCATGAGTCGTATAAATTGGTCAACTAAGGAAAGCTGTAAAAAGCTTAGATTGGATTTGAGCCTTCATTTGTGAATCTTTGTGTCTTTTGGTATTATTATTGTGTTTTGTTGTTGCTTATATTTGTTTTAGTGTGTTTCAAGTTAGAATGCAATGTTTAACCATGCTGATGCCTTCATTGCTTTACCAGGTGGTCTAGGCACATTGGAAGAGATCTTCCATATTTCCTCTTGGGTCCAACTGCACATTTACCATAAACCCATACGTTTGTTAAATATTAATGGTTATTATGATAAGTTGTTGTCTTTTCTTGATCATGCTGCGAAATAGGAATCTCTAACATCTTCTACACGACAAATCATAATCTCTGCTGCTACTACTGAACAATTGATTAACCAACTACAATCTTTCATTCTTGTAATTGATCCCTCAATGAGTTGCATAAATTGGTCATCTAAGGAAAGTCGTAAAAAGCTTAGATTAGATTTGAGCCTTCATTTGTGAATCTTTGTGTCTTTTGGTTTTATTATTGTGTTTTGTTGTTTCTTATATTTGTTTCAGTATGTTTCAGGTTTGTTAGTGTTCATTATTTCAGGTGATATCTTCTATACTCTATCTTTCTACCTTAGAATATTAAGGACAATGTCTCGTTTGGTTGGGGAGAGAGGGTAGTAGTTTTTTTTAAAAAAAACAACTAACTGTATTTTCTATTTCATAAAGCATGTGCAAAATTATTGTTACTATGATGGCAGAGTAAGGAGAACTGTTTATGACTCTTGAGACGCATCTTAGTAACCATTCGTAACAAGGTCTATCATAATGCTTCTTGAAATATTTAGATTTACAAACCCTCGTATTGTTATCACTTAATTTTGCTTATATACTTATTTAACATGTATTCTTAAACCTTAATTTACACACACACACACTTTAAACATATGATTGTGGGTTGCATATTGGATTATTACATTATTTGTGTTCTTTTGTTAAAGGTAACAACTAAGGGAAAGGGATAGTATATAAAAAAAAACAAAACAAAACAAAACAAATGAAATGATGATAATAAAAATATAGATAAGTTTGGTTTCGTAGCCTCCCTAACCTAAGCAATTAAGCCCGAAGGGGTGTTTTAACACCTAATACCCTAAAGTCAACTGACTTGGGAGTTATTGGCCCAATGCTTGTTACATGGGTTGAGAAGAAAAGCTTAAGGGAATCAAACATTATACTATCTAAATATTAGTATTTGCAACCCGAGTCACTAAGCTCGTAGGGGTGTCTCAACACCTAATGTCCTAAGACCAACTGGTTTGGGAGTCATTAGCTGAAAGCTTGTTACATGGGTTAAAGATGCATGGTGTTTTAAGTTATATGTATACATATTAAAAAAATAATAAAAAAAGAGAAAAAAAATAATAATCCCAACCCAAGGAAGTTAACCTTAAACATTATAGCAAAAATTTTATTTTCTTCCAAGAAAAGCCTCATAATTATGTGTTGATATATTGAGCATAAAAAAAAGGTTTATTAATATCTTGTTAAGAGGTATTGAGCAGATATATAAATTTAATGAGAGTTTGTTTATCTAGATAGATTAATGGAAGTTAAATGATGAATACCTTACTTTGTGGAATTTGCAAATTGTTTTTCTATTTTAACACTTTGATTACTAAAGACTAGTAATAAGCTGGTTGGGGGGTGTGATTAGTACTTAAAAGTGCATTTTTATCAAGGCTTTATATCATCATTTTGCACTCGAAGTATTAATAACTCCTTAACTAAAGCATGTTTTATAATAACGTATCTAATAATATAAGATACCTTTAATTTATCGTAAATGTTCATTTCAAATGCAAGCCTATCACATAAATAAAAGGATTGATTGATGAATTTAAGAATTGAAATTAAAAGGACAAAGAGATGGCCAAACTTAGAAAAGAGATGTCGGTGCAATCCAAACCGGAACACTGTTCGGTAATTGGGTTATATTTGGAGCTGTAGATCTCAGATTTTCATCTACTTTATATGGATGGAAAGGTAAGACATATACCTACAACTTTTATATGGAGCCCAAGATCTAAGAAGGCCATTTTCAAGTCCAAATTGTCCAAGAGTTCTAGAAGTCCAAATGAGCTAAATTTGTTACATAAGAAAGGTGAGACAATTGTCTACAACTTTCATGTTTTTAAGTGGCTCCAATTTTGACGTTATCAATGACGTTTTGGGCAGACAAGAGAAGATAAGGATTGTCACCAAGTCAAGAGTTGGCCACCCACTCATCAATTAGTCATCAAATCAATAGTTCCCAATTTTGGCCTATAAAAAGAGGCATTTGCCATGCATTTAGGCATCCTAGTTTCCAGATCAAGATCATGCTCTTGTTTTCTCTCTTTGTATTTTTTTGTAATGTTTATGCTTTGCTTTCATTAATATCAAGTTTATGCCTTTCATTTCCTTTCATTTACTTCGTTAACTTTTATCTTATTTATGTTCTTATTTTATTTATTTATTTTTCTTTCTTTCATAATATCTAGCTAAGTTTATTATGTCAAGGTGAAAAGGTTACACTGATGGTGTAAGAATAAATATAGTGTAAACTTAATATGGAATTTAATGTTTGATACTAACATGTTTTGTATTTGTTATCTTGTTCACTCTTTAATACTTTGCTTGTTAACTGACTAATCTTGATTTATGTTGTATAACACTTGGTACAACAAATGCTTGGCACTTTCATAGCCCATGCTGTATGGTATAACCAACGCCTGAGCTATGAAAGGAACTTGATTTGTTGTTAACATAAGTTATAATCATGAATGCTTGACGAGATTTACAAGTATTAGCATTAATCGAATAAGATGACTAATGTAATCATGTTAACAATATATAATCTGATTGTAACCTCCTTTGTGTGTGGTTTTCAATTGAATAATAAGAGTTTATACTATACTTGTTTGACATACTATTAATGAATCCTCTAACCTTGACATTTGTTATTATCATTGTTTAATCATTACATTAATATTTCATCTCGAAGTTCTCATCTTCTTCTTCTTCTCCTCCTTCTTTTTCTTTATTATTATTATTATTACTACTACTACTAGTATTATTATTATTGTTATTATTATTATCATTGCTATTGTTATTACTATTATTATTGTTGTCTACAATTTATATAATTAA
>NW_011505789.1:0-2980 GCF_000495115.2 Populus euphratica
TTCAAAATGACATTTCATTGACAAAAAAAAAACTATTTGTTATTCCATCGATTATTTTTTAATATTATCGATGAGTTAATTATGTTGGTGATTAAATAGTGGCAACTACTTTTTTAGTAATGTTTTTCTAACTCTCAAGAATATATTGATGAATTTAATTTGTCGGTAAGATCGTCAGTAATTTTAGTAAAATATGTTTTTTCAAAATGTAATAAACTGAGTAGAAAAAAGTTAAAATAAAAATCAAATATTTATTATATATTTAAAATTTTATTAGTTCAAATACAATTCATATAAAAGAGAGGGGCTGGAAGAGGAGGAGGGTCTTTGTCAGGATAAGGGGATGATAAGATAGAGCATATGTATCACCCATATAGAATTCCAGAGTTTGAGTGCTTAAAAACGATTGCAAATATCCAATGGTTGAAACACTTCGAGTTATCAACAAGTCATCGATTGTAGTATTTAAGATACCATTAACTTAATTTCTATTAGGTCCATTAGACGATCCTTTCTCCAATTGTAATTCTAGATTGAGTTCCAGATGGGCTGATGGATCATATTTGATGTTATATGTTTCCTAAAAAAAGTCATTAAATTCAAAAAATAATAACTTTAGAAAGGAAATTGTTGAAATTCTACATATCACCAAGTATTGGGCTTCGTTATCTACAAGCTGCTATACCCTTTTCTAACGGACATAATTTTAAACATATGTTTCAATCAAAAGCTCTGTCGATCTTGATTGATGTCTTAGAATCATAGCTTGCAATAGAAAAATGTTGTTAGTTAAACATATTCATATAAAATAACAATTTTTTTTAAATGGATGTAAATAAAAAAGAATTCTATCATCCACTTCGCATGAGAAACAAATGGAATGGATCTGTCACTGTATGTTGTAATAAAATCGTGAATTTGCCTATTCTATTTCTTCACTCCAAATTGTAACCATTGCACAAAATCCTTGGATATCATTGGGTGAATATATTCTGCTTATACAACCTTCGAGATGTATAGAGGTATGTAATCTTTCCAAATCGCCACGGCTTTCCACCTTGAAAGCTCTCTTTAACATATTTTGGTGTTTTTTTAAATCTCGTACAAAAAATCATGTAACCTATATTGTAGAAATGAATTATTGGCTAATAAATAAAAAATAAAATTTTAACATTTGGATAAAAAAAAAATGTATTTTGATTATAATCTTACCTAATTGCAACGTAATTCCCCCAAATCCTCCTTGCGATAACGTTGCCAGTCCTATCCCAATAAAAGTTTTTCCTTGTAGTTCAAATAATGGTTTATGGTATCTTAATTCTTTCACCTACGTAGATGTCTAAAGGAAAGTTAGTAACGTGTCGTACAAGCAAGATTGCTGCCAGTTCTTCTAGCAACTCTTCTGACGACCATGAGTTATTAAATATCGATTATGAATAGGCACATGAGGCATAAGCAACATCTCTCGACATGGGCTTATTAAGTGTGATGTTGTCACGCTAAGGAGGGGTCTTTTAAAAGCAGGATCCACTTACTCGAAAGTACCTTGTCCAGTGGAAGCCTAATCTCAATGTAAGTTTGTTTTCCTCTCATGCACTATTAAACAATAAAGAACAATTAATAATTTTAGAAAAATTAATTTCAATTAATGAATGCAATTTATAAATATTGAGGTTGCCTAAATGATGACATTAGTGATTAAATCATCGATGAAAGTGTCATTGTTTTAATTGAGTCAGGTTTCAAATATCTTGAACGGGAACACATGATTAATACATGATTCAGAAAGTTTAGGATTGCTATTAACTTCAATAATTTTTTTATTATGTATTATGTTTAAATTTAGTAGTACCTTCCCTGAATGAGAGATTACCCAATATTTGTTTACCTGCAAAAACACATCAATTGAAATTTGATTGCCACAAATCAATTGATTTTATACAATTTCTATAGCTTCTAACTTTTCAATATAATTTTATTTTATTTTGAGCTTTGAGATATTAACCACTTGAACAAAGTCAAATTTCAATTTAAATTTAATTATTATTTCAATATTCTTATTACAAAAAAAATTAAATTCTATTTTGTTTTCAAATAATTCCACCTAAGATATGTTACTAATATTTTGTGTATACAAAAATCACAAACTAAACATCACAATCAATTCAAAAATTCAACAATGAAACCAATTAAATAAAAGAAGAATAAAATGACTGTGTTAAGAGAACGTGAAAAGTATAAGAACAAAATATTAGGCTAATTGGTTAGAAAGTACCCTAGATTTTTAATCAACGTGATCTTATTTCATAAACTCTGTTTAATTTAATTTGAATTTCTATTTGTTATTCCTTCATCTATATCATGGTCTAATTAGTTAAGTTTCATAATACGTACACCCTTTAATTATAACATAATTTGTGGATTAAACCTGAAAAGAAAAAAAATTAAAAACTTAATTAAATTTAATAGGATAGAAGGGTGACATCAAAAAATAAAAAATTCTAATCAAATTTAAAAAAATTAGAAGCTAATTTTTTGTTGATAAATTGTTTTAAGATAATTTGACAATTAGTCAATAAATTTCTAATCTAAACTAATCTAACTAAAAAATTAGGGATTTATATTTCAATAACAAAATTACACAAAAACTTCACAATCAATTCAAAAATAAAAAAAATCCAATAACAAAATTTTTTAAAAAAGTAATGCAAAACAAAACAAAACAAAAAAAAATAAAAATGAAAATCTTACCTCTTAATTCAGTTATGAGTGAAGCTTACACTATTACTTACAAAGAAAAAACAAGAATAAGAACAAATTCATATGGTGTTAAAAAAAAAGGGATATAACTGAAAAGAGAAAAGGAGGACAAATCTTTGATGCATGAAGGAGAAGATAATAGAAAAGGATTAAGGAGGAGAGACAAAGAGAGAAAAGAAAAAAAAAAAAAAAGAGTGCCGAATCCCAAGATCAAAACTCA
>NW_011505774.1:0-2997 GCF_000495115.2 Populus euphratica
AATAAATTAAAAAACAATCCACATATATATATAGGTATTCCATAGCAAAAAGTTTAAAAATATTTTATATAAATATAGGCTATATATATATATATATATATAAACATGTGAGCCTAAGTATTCAAAATTTAATTATATATTTTTTGAGTTGATGGGTTACTCGAGTTTGAATAAGTTAATTATAAACTTGAGTTTTTTATATTTAAAATTTACCTAAAATCTCAAGTTAACTTATTGATTTAGGACTAATTTCATAATAATGATGTTTTTTTTTTTGTATCAACAAAGGTGGAGAGGATATACACACTATAATTTTTTTTTTTTTGTAGGCATGTACATAAATGTTCATGTTTTATATATAACATGAAATTTAAGATATGTTATTGATAAACTCAAATTTAAAAACTTATAAAATTTAATTTTTATTGGGCTTATATAAGAGAAGAATCCAATCTCTCAAGCTCAATTATATTTTAGATTTTTTTTATATACTTATTAGATGTATAAAAGTCATCTTTGAGGGGTCAATGTTTTTCCATCCATATTAAAGCATATTATTGCACGTGTGCATCGTCTCGATGATTTTCCACCACTCATGTGTGTCGTTTATCTAGATAACTATAGAAAAACAAGAAATTCTTATATTTTATCAATAAAAAATTTGAATGGGAATCAACACCTAATATTTTGATTACTAGAAATCTAAATTGGTTTCAGAGATCGATTATGGAAATTGGTTGCATAAAGAAAAGTTATAATCATCCCAATTACAACTAACCTAGGATAAGTTATATTTTTTTTATTGTCTAATAAAATTTAAGGTTTTGGTTGTATTTTTTAATTGTTGATTTGTCTAAAATTTAAGAAAAGTCTTCATCTGTAAGAAAATATTTATCTTATCAGGTAAAAATATAATTGTTATATATCATCAAAAGAAATACATTTTTAATACCGGGAATATATTATATGTATAAATTCATAATTCTTGATATTAGAACAACATAATTTTTTTTTGAATTTTTTGCAATTTTGACTAATGTTCTCTTGACTTTAATAAATTGATTATTAAAGCTAAAATACATGCTACAACATTGTTTTTTGGTGTATGAAAAACACAATATGATATTTTAGCTTTGACATACTTGGTCGTATGTAAAAAAATATATTTCTCTATTTTTTATTTTTTATTTTTGAATGTTTTGATGAAAACTGATTATTTTAATACTAAATTTGTATTTTTATGACGCAAAATACAGATTGATATTAAAAAAAAGCATAAATCAAAAGGTGAGGAAATCATAAATATTTTTAAAAAATTGAAATAGGCCAGACCCGACCCAAATGCAGGGGTCGGGCTAAACTAGGTCAAGCTACAAGACCTGGGTTCAACCCAGCCCGTATGAACAATGCTTTTCCACTATTCACATGCTAGTGAACAATGGAGGCTTGGCAGGAACGACAACGGTGGTGTACGGTGCTTCTCTTTCTTTTTTCTCTCCCTTATCTATTTTTTTCTTTTTTTTTTCTCTTCATTTTCTCCTCTATCTACTCTATCTACTCTATTTTTTTCTTCAATCTTTCCTCTCTCTTCTACCCTATCTTTTTGCTCTCTCTTTCCTTGTTTTTATAAGCAAAAATAGAGGAGGGAGAGGCTGGGACGACCACTATACTGCCGCTCATCCAATATGTGGAAAGCTTTGGGAAAAAGGGGGTGGTGTCCATGTCTTTTTGAATGGGAGTCAATGTTTTTTTGAAGGGGAAAGCGGTGGAAAATAAGGGAACAAAATTTTCTTCTTCTCCTATTTTCTATGCGTCCAGGGAAAGAAAAAAAGCTACAGTGTTGTCCCAAATGACACCGATTTAAGGGTTTTTTTTAATAGTGTAAATGCATCATTTCATTAAAAAAAAATGACGTCAAACTTGTGTCAAATTCCAAATCAATCTTTAATTTATAATTTGTTCAATTAAGTTCTAAATTATAATTTTAATTTAAAAATCAATACAATTGTATCCCTATTAAAAATCAAACAACAGCTCTAGAGTTAACCATCCTTTTCACTTTGGTTTTTGGTTTTAATTTTATGCAGTTTAACTTTCAATTGATCAATAAACTTCTTATTTTTTTTTTAATTTAGCCTCTAACGCGGTTTAATTATAGCTCCTCTATTTATGCATGTTTTTCACCTTGGTTTTTGGTTTCACACTTCTTCAGTCAAGTCTCTAATTGCTCATCAAACTTTAATATTTATGTAATTAAGCTCCTAATTTGCTCAAATTAACTTTAAAAAAGTATAATTTGATTATAGAACTTTAATTTCTTCTAATTAAAGCTCAAATTGACTTAAAAACAATTTTTCTTGCAATCACACCCCTTATAAATTCAATTAAATCTTTAATAAAATTTAATTGAGTCCATAAATATTTGATTTTGAACTCTTCTTCCTCAAATTAAATTTTCTTTATCAACAAGGTTCTCATTAGTCAACAAAATATTGTCAAAATTTAATTTTTATATTTTTAAACCTCATCAGCTAATTTTAATCTTTTTTAGGGTGCTCTAGTATTTTTTTTTTACTGTTGTTTTTTTTTTGTGATATTTTTTAGTAGAAAAAAATATGGATTAGAAAATAACTCAAAAATGAGTTATGACATATGTTAGTGATATTTTTTTTTTGTTAATATACATGTTAGAGATATTGTATCTCTTTAATACAATCAGAATAATATTATACTTTAGTCCCTGTTCTTTATAAAAAAGATTAGTGAGTTATAAATAGACTATAAGTTTTTAAATAAAAATGTTTGAAATTTTTATTCTCTTTAATTTAATTTAATATTATAAAATAAAATTTATTTTCTCCAGTTAATCCATAAGATTTTTGAGATTTGAATTGAAAAGCTCATTAAAATTGACCCTTTATAATTACATTAATCTAGATATGCATAATCGATATGAAACTTCACATAAACATAAGATCCGTGGACGAGAAAATGACA
>NW_011505776.1:0-2997 GCF_000495115.2 Populus euphratica
CCGATGAAATGCAAGCACTAATCCTACTGAGTTCATTGCCGGATAGTTGGGAGACTTTGGTGGTGTCACTTAGCAATTCTATTCCGAATGGGAAGATCACTTTGAAAATAGTGAAGGATTGTATCCTCAATGAAGAGAAGAGGAGGAAAGGCACAAGCACTTCTGAGTCTCATGCACTTGTTACAGAAAGTCGAGGGAGAAGTCCAAGCAGGTTCTCTCACAGCAAGCAAGATAGAGAATCCAGCAATAGAAAAGGCAAATGGAAGCCAAGAGGAAGATCTCAGTCAAGGAAGGGTTTTAAGTGCTATTATTGTGACAAGCCTGGGCATATGCAAAAGGATTGCAGAAAGTATAAAAGAGATAAAAAGGGTAAAGATGAAGACAAGAATGAAGAGAATGGTACAACTGCAATTGTATTTGATGGTGATGTTGCCATTGTTTGTGATGATGGTTGTGTTAATCTTGCATGTCAGGATACCACCTGGGTTGCAGATTCAGCAGTTTCTTACCATGTTACACCCCGACGTGATTTTTACACATTCTACACTGCTGGTGACTTTGGTCAAGTTAGGATGAGAAATCAAGGGATGGTTAATGTTGTGGGCATTGGAGACATTTGGTTGGAAACCAATACTGGGTGCAAGTTGCTACTCAAATATGTTAGGCATGTGCCTGATATGCGCCTACACTTGATCTCTACAGGTACTCTTGATGAAGAAGGCTATCACAATTACTTTGAAGATGGTAAATGGAAGTTTTCCAGAAATTCCCTAAGTGTTGCTAAAGGGAAGAAGATGGGTCTCTACATGTCACAAGCTAAGGTGATCAAAGGGGAGGTGAATGCAATTGAAGATTGCTCTACTGATCTGTGGCATAAGCGGCTTGGACATTTAACTGAGAAAGGTCTTGGCATCCTTGCCAAGAAGAACTACCTTCTATTAAAAGGTATGAACTTGAACACATGTACTTATTGTTTAGTTGGCAAACAACACAGAGTTGCATTTCAAAGATCACCTTCACATAGAAGATCACATGTTCTTGATTTAGTTCATACTGATGTTTGCTCTATGATTGACAAGTCTCTTGGAGGTGCATTGTACTTTGTTAGTTTTATTGATGATCACTCTAGGAAAATTTGAGCCACTTGTTTGAAATCCAAAGATCGGGTGCTTGATGTCTTTAAGGATTTCCATGCCAGAGTTGAAAGAGAAACTGGTAGAAAGCTCAAATGTGTTCGAGATGACAATGGTGGTGAATACAAGGGTCCTTTTGAGAAGTACTACAGGGAATATGGTATCAAGTTGGAGAAGACAGTTCCTAAAACTCCACAGCAGAATGGAGTGGCTGAGAGAAGGAACAGAACCATTGTTGAAAGAATTAGATGTATGCTCTCTCATGCAAAGCTACCTAAGTCCTTTTGGGGTGAGGCAATGAAAACTGCAGTTGCCATGATCAACCTTTCTCCATCAGTTCCTCTTGAATTTGATGTTCCAGATAGAGTTTGGAAAGGAAAGGATATCTCTTATGCACACTTAAGAGTATTTGGATGCAGGGCATTTGTACATGTTCCTAGAGATGAAAGGTCTATGCTTGACAGCAAGACAAAGCAATGCATTTTTTTAGGCTCTGAAGATGATGAGTTTGACTATAGGTTGTGGGATCCAAAGGAGAAGAAAATTGTAAGAAGTAGAGATGTTATCTTCTTTGAAGATCAAACCATTGAAGACTTTGAACAGAAAGAGAAAACAGAGTCTACTGTTTTTATTCCAACTAATTCAACTCCAAGACCTGCTCCACAGTTACCTTTGATGCCTGCTAATCATGGGGGAGACTTGCAAAATGATGATGGTGGTGGTTCTCTTATTGAGCCATTAGTTGGTGATCCTGAAGCAACTAATGATGATGTTGATGTTATTCCTGAACAGGTTATGCAGGAAGCTTCAGATGAGCCACAATTGAGGAGGTCAACTAGACCTCGCCAATCTTCCACCAGATATTCTCCACATGAGTATGTGTTGGTCACTGATGGGGGAGAGCCAGAATGCTTTGATGAAGCTATGTCACATGAGAAGAAAAGTGAGTGGTTGAAAGCAATGCAAGAAGAGATGAAATCCTTGCATGAAAACCATACCTTCGAGTTAGTAAAGTTTCCTAAAGGTAAGAGAGCACTCAAGAACAAATGGGTGTTCAGGTTGAAAATTGATGAACATTGCTCACAGCCAAGGTACAAGGCAAGATTGGTTGTGAAAGGCTTCGGTCAGAAGAAGGGTATTGATTTTGAAGAAATCTTTTCATCAGTGGTCAAGATGTCTTCAATCCGAGTTGTGTTTGGCTTAGCTGCTAGTTTGAATCTTGAAGTAGAACAACTTGATGTGAAAATTGCCTTTCTCCATGGTGATTTAGATGAGGAAATCTACATGGAGCAGCCTGAAGGGTTTGAAGAAAAAGGCAAAGAGCAGCTAGTTTGTAAGTTGAAAAAGAGTTTATATGGGTTAAAGCAAGCTCCAAGATAATGGTACAAGAAGTTTGATTCTTTCATAGTGGATCATGGTTATGACAAGACCACTTCTGATCATTGTGTATTTATGAAAAGGTTTCCAGATGGAAACTTTATTATTCTCTTGTTGTATGTGGATGATATGTTAAGATTCAGATATTGAAGGAAGAGTTGAGTAAGTCTTTTGCAATGAAAGACTTAGGACCGATAAAACAGATTCTTGGAATGAAGATCACACATGACAGGAAGAAGGGGAAACTTTGGCTATCTCAGGAGAGATATGTTCAAAAGGTACTTGAGAGATTCAACATGAGCAACTCCAAACCTGTTTGTTCTCCACTTGCAAGCCACTTTAAACTAAGTTCTAAGTAGTGTCCTTCAAGTGATGAAGAAAGAGATGAGATGAAAAAGGTTCCTTATGCATCCACAGTTGGTAGCTTGATGTATGCCATGGTATGCACAAGGCCGGATATAGCTTATACAGTTGGTGTGGTTAGTCG
>NW_011505777.1:0-2996 GCF_000495115.2 Populus euphratica
CTCTGTTTTCACCGATCTTTTTACCGACAATTCAACTTCAAAAAGATGCCGACACAACCCACTTTCCACGTGCTTGAAGAACGGTGGAGGAGCAGCTGCACAGTGGCCACCCCAGCCACGTCCCCTCCCCTGTTTTTTTTGCCTATAAAAGTAGGGGAGGCAATAAGTGAAAAGAGGAGGGACAGACACGAAGAGAGGGAAAAAAAAAAAGAGAAAAGGAAATCAAACACGAGAGAGAGGAGAAGAGAAAAGAGAGAGCAAAAAAAAAACAAAAAAAAAGACAGAGAAGAAGAAGGAGAAAACTGTGAAAAACCGAGGAGAGAGAGAGAAGAAAAACACAGCAAAACACCGGCCACTGTGTCTCCGCCGCCGGCAGCACTGCCCCGACACCAATCCCAGAAAACACCGGCCACCGTGTCTCCGCCGCCAGCAGCACCGCCCCGACACCAATCCCAGATAATCTCTGGTTGCCCTGTCTCTTTATTTTTTTCGGTCTGCATTAGCATGTAGAACGTGAATTAATTCACGTTCTGCAGCAAATGAAGGAGGGGGGGCTGGTTATTGTTTGTACAGTAACCAACCCATTTGGTTTTGGGCCGGGTTCGGCCCAACCCACTGATCTGGGCCGAGTCCGGCCCATAAAAAATACAAATATGGTATTAAAAATACCCGAGTTTTTTTATCAACTAAAAAAAAAATTAAATCAACAAAAAAAAAATATTTTGTGCATACGGCCAAGTGTCTCAAAGCTACAAAAAAAAATAAAAAAAAAATTATATTGTATTTTTCATACATCAAAAAAAATATTTTAGCATGCATTTTGGCTTTAATGACCAGTTTATTAAAGTCAAGAGAACCTTGGCCAAAATATCAAAAACAACAAGAATTTTTTTTTTGTTTTGTTTGTTTTGTTTTGTTTAATATCAGGGATTATGAGGTTATACGTAACACGTATTCTTGATATTAAAAGGTTATTTGGTTTTACTAACGACATAGAACACCTAGGTTTTACCCGATAAGATAAAGATCTCCTTACAAATGAGGACTTTTCTTAAACCTTAGATACACATATAATTAGATACCACAACATGATTTTATATTTTATCAGACAAAACAATGCAGTCTATCTTAGGTAGGGCGTAGTCGGGGTGCTAATACCTTCCCTTTACGCAACCAGTCTCCGTACCCGATCTCTAAAGACCAGTTAGGGTTCCTAGTTACCAGAATACTAGGTGGCGACTCCCATTCAATGTTTTCACTGATAAGAGACAAGAATTCCTTGTCTCTTCATATTTTGCTAAAAATACACCACATCCCATCGTTAGAATGGATGGTGGATGATCGCCGCGACGCCGCATCACGTGCGACACATGACATCTAAACTTATATGCGTGAGGTTAGTGGGCTTGATACTGGGCTTAAAAATGTTTATAGATCATCTTTAAGGGCTAGATTGTTATAAAAAAGGGCTTTGTCAACGAAAAATTGTTGAAAAAATATTGATATATCCTATGTCATCATTGAGAAATGAATATATAAGGCTTCCTCAAAGACAAATAGAACTGTTAAAAAAAGCCACCATTTAGTAGCTTTCTATAAATTAAAATTGAAAAACAGAAGTGGATCTATTTTTTTTTTGTTTTTTAAATTGAGAGATGTTTACACACAAATACAAAGAATTTATCTTGAAAACAAGTAACAATATTAAAAGATTTCTTGTGATCATTTGTTGGAAAATTTGTTAAATGGTCAATAAGCATATTTTGTGTCAAATTAAAAGTAGAGTCCACTCTCTTTTTAGGTTAAACTTTATTAAAATTTAATCCCCAACAAAACTTCTTTAACATAAAATATTAACATATTTTAATTAAATTATAACTAAAAAAAATTGATCTTAAAAAACTATTGATTGATATATTTTCGTGAAACCCATAATCCTTTTAAAAAAACTCTTTTCCACATAGAAAAAAAATAAAACTTTATTGGTGTTTATAAAGTAAATAGTTGAAAAGTTGAATCCAAACTTAAAAAGCACTTAAACTTTTAAAGAAGAGAATATTAGCCAGATTTATGCTTAGGTTTTGGATCGGGCATATGGTTGAGTTTATTGTAAAATAATATTTTGAGTCATAAAAGATTAATTTCTTCTAACTAAAATTTGAACTTGGGCTTGGTCTATGAAGAATTATTTTTTTTCACGCGTTGTTTGTCTAATCTAACATATAAAAGTTAATAATATCTTTTATAAGTTGTTGTTCCAAATCTGAATAGTTTTTTTAGCTAAAACAATATAGATTTATGATTACTATGTTTAGATTTAATTCTTAATTTATGGTGACTAATCAAATGTTGATGAGAATTAATTATGCTTGTTATCAAAATTAATTTTTCAACTTTAACTTCTAAAATCCACAAGGAGGGGGAGGGGGGTTGGGGCAGTATATATACCAATATCTTTTAAATTTTTTATGCACTCTTTGTCATCTCATATTTTTGTGTTTTCTTTTGCTTTCCTTTTAAATATAAAGTTTAGGTTCATCTTTAAGTTATATAATTTTTGGTCAAGAAATCTTATTTAAAATGTATCTAAACCTAGGTGGTGTTGTGAAATATTTGAAGGTATATTGCAAACATTATAATTGCAATTGTAAAGAACAATAAAATCTTAAAAACAAATGATTCATATAAAAATTTTATTATTTCAAAATACTTCAATAAATAAGTATCCTTCTTTGTTTTAATTTAAACATATTTATTTTTATTAGTTTTATACATGTTAGGATTTTATTTGTATCAATTTCAAGTTTGAATAGATGTTTAACTAGAGAAGGGTCTCAATACACTATAGTTTTGTATTATTAGAAAAATATTTAGATGTCACAAACATATTTTTAAAAGCAAATCCAATAATCTAGATTATTGTTTCGATCAAATAAATAATTTAGTTTTATTTGAACAATATAAAAAAAAGAGACAATGCTAGCAAATGAATATAA
>NW_011505857.1:0-2891 GCF_000495115.2 Populus euphratica
TAATTTACTTTATAATTTTTTTTTTATTTTACCTTTCTATAAAATTAACATATATTAATTGAAAATTCATTTTCATAATTAAACGTTTCATTCTTAAACCTTTTATCTTTTATTAGATTATCTTAATCTAAAAAAATTTCAATATTGAGTTTGTGTTTAATTCTCTCTCATCTATTTTTTTTTATTATGTAGTTAAATAAAAAATAGATAAAAAAATATAATCTTAATGAAGTTCAAAACCCAGTTTATAGGTCTGGGTTATTAGCTTGGCTTACCCGATTTATATGTTTGACAAGTTTATCTTCTGATATGATAAACTATAAAAGTATTAATTTAATATATTTTTAAATGTTTTAGAATCATTAGGGTTAAATACATTAAAAAATATAGAAAAAAGAGAGTTAAAATATACTTTTAAAAAATATGTATATCACATACATTCTTTTAATCTTTTTCAACTTTTAACTAAGTATGTATTTAGTATAGTGGTAATTTTTATAGTTATAATTTATAAAAATAAATTAAAAAAACTATAAACTGGTTTTTCTATAACTAAGATTTTAAAAACAAAATTTAATGAAATTTATGTAAAATAGTGTAGGTTCATTTTCTAAGTGCTTGAAGTCTATCTAAATTCCATTTTTCAAGTTGCTTTAGGGGTGCACTAATTCATTGCCCATGTTTCATTGCAGGTCAAATTAATTATTTAAATTGCAAAAAAAAAATAATATTAAAAATACAAAGAATATTTTTATTGTGCTATTAAACCTAACTTAATAGGTAAACTTAATAGGTAAATCTTTAAACTTTGCAACCCATTTGCTTAAATCAAGTTTTCAACTAAATTATGTAGGATCTAACATGAATTAAATTGATTGATTTTATAAATCCAAATATAATCTTGATAACTGATAAAAACATGGCTTGTTTTTTAAAAAACTTCAAGATGACAACTTTTTTTTTAAAAAAATATTAAGACAATGATAAATTGAATTGATTCTAGTTTCTTACTAACCCGTGTTATAGATTTCATTGAGTTTAATAATTTTTTATAAATTATTTTTTAATTATATGATAAAAATAAATGGTAACAAAATTGCGCACCAACATAAAAATAACAACTTATTTAAGATAGTAATTACCTTATAAAAAGCAAATAAAAATAAATCATGCAGTTTATATTACAATGAATCCAATATTGAATGATTAAATCGAGAATAAATATTAAAAATAATTAAATGAAAAACAATATTCGGCTAGTAGGTGAACTTGTCAAACTTATGAACTGGATAACCCAAACTAACATGTCAAACCTGTGAATTGGGTTATGGACTCTAGTTAGATAATAATTTATTTTTTAAAATTATTTTTATTTAATTATATAGTTAAAAAAATACAAGATTACAAAATCAAATACCAATTTACTACTAAGATTTTAAAAAATAATTAAAAAAAAGAGTTAAACGCGCTAGATCTTCGAACTAAGTCAACCATCCAAACATGTGAATATGTTCATGGACCACATAAAGTTTAATAAATAACTTTTTCTCAAACTATTTTTTTGCAATATGAGAAAAAATAAATGAGGAAAAAAAATCAAAGTTCAATAATAATAATAAAAAAAGATACCCTAACAAACCTATTTTAGCTTCAAGATATTTAATATTGTAATATGAGTTATTTATGTGATTGTTTTTAATGAATTTATTGATTAAAATCTATTTGAAATACAAATTGACACACACAAGATTTATTGAATAAAGTAAAAAGAAAAAACATAATATGCAAGATTGCATATATTAAAGAAATATTTTCAAACATCTTTATAAAATATTTTTGTATTTTCACTCTTTAAAAAAATACTTATTTAAACATTAAAAAGTCCCTACCTCCACCAAAAAGAATATTTTACAAGTATTAATAATAAGCCACCATGGCTAACCAAGCACTAAATATATATGATCAAACATCTTGGCTTGGCTAGGAAAAATAGTTGAATTTGTTATAATTAATTGATTGTATAACTTGGAATCCTATATTTAAACTAGTTGGAATCCTCATCAGAATTTATAAAATGTAGGGAATATTCTAACTTCGCGTTTCCCCCATTCTTGTATCAATTAACAAACCTTATATTATAGGGTGAATGCATGTCATCTGCCTATCTAAAAGGGTGTAATTAAAGGCGAGCAACTACATATGGATGGAGATATGTGTACGAGGTTTGTAGTTCCTTCCACAGAATATGGCAAACCAATTAGCAAACTCTCTTGGCCAAGTCATGAAATTCAAGGAGCAACTCCCTTAAAATTTTTAAAAATACTTTATTTTTCCAGGAAATATTAAGATGTTTTCATTTTTTATTTCATAAAATTGTTAATTTAAGTATCAAAGAGTCTTTTATCTCGTAATTTATGATGAACTTGTTTTTCAGGCAAATTTGTCAAGCTCATCAACCAGTAAACCCAAACACAAAACCCACATTAAGCCTATCGTGTCAGGATTGCGAAAAACTTATATTTTATATGAAGTCATTTCATGTCTTCATCATCAACATGTAATGTATAGCTAAATGGCAATTTTATGTTCAACTTTCTCTATTTCAAAGTGGAAAGAAAGTGTTCAAGATTCCTTAATTAATTATTGAATATTCAAGCAGTCATGTAATTCTGAGTGATACGAAATGATGATGGATAAATGATGTTGAAGTTCTACCTATTCAACGAAAATCAATTACCAAATTCAAAAATAATTAGAATTTGTAATTCTTATTGGGCCACCTCATGCATTAGATCCATTCCCAGGAAGAAAGGTAGGAGCAAGAGGAGATCAAGACCGAAGACTCAATAGAAACCACATGTGAAGTTCTTTGAAAATGGCAGCCACCGACA
>NW_011505778.1:0-2995 GCF_000495115.2 Populus euphratica
TTTTTTTTTCTTTTTTTATCATGGATTTTACGTCATCCCTTTTAAAAATTAAATATGTCATGTTAGTTTATATTTGTATTAATTTTTATTTTTATTCTTTTAATTAATTTTTATTTTTCTTTTAGTACTTTTTTAAGTTGATTTTTTTATCTCACGACACTTTATTTTACATATTTTTTATCTAACATGGTCCTCATTTTCTTATTGTTATTTTTTTATTCTTTTTTTAATTTTTTTTAATTTTATCTATCAATATTTTATTTCATTTAAATTTTTATCTATGTTGATCTTTATTCTTTTGATTGTTATTTTTTAAATTATTTATTTTTCAATTTAGTTCCTCATTATTTTCTTTCCTTTATTTTTATATCAATTTTGGTTTTCAATGTTTTTATTGCTATTTAAAAAAAAAGAAACTTGGATGATTAAGAATCTTGTCTCGTGATTTTTATGTGTTTGTCTTGTATAAGGTAGTCTAAGTCTTATGTCCCGGGTCGTGAAATTTGAATATTAGTATGATTTAACTTTGGTTTTTAAGGAGTTTTTTTTTAAATTTATTTATTTTTTTTAATTTTATCTTTTGACATTATGTTATTGGACATTGAGATTTTTTTCACTTTTTTTTATGTGAAGTTATCTAGATTTTTTATTCCAGGTTGTCAATTAATTGAGTTAACTTAGGATGATTTATTATTTTCTATGTTTTTTTATTTTTTTTATTTTCATCTCTCATCATTTAATTTGCTTGGTGGTTGACTTCCTTTATTTTATTTAATTTTGTCTATACAGAGTTATTTTAGTTTTATGATCAAGCCATAAATTTGACATGTTGATTCAAGTAAAGTTTTTTATTCTTTTTTTTTAATTAATTCTTTATTCAATTTATCCTCTAACATTTACTATACTAGTAATTGAGCTTTGAATTTTTTTGATTGTTTTCTTTATAAAATTATCTTGTTTTCATTCGGTTTTTGTTTTCTTATCAATTAAGATTGTTGAAACTTTTCAAGAATATGATATTTTTTTTTATAATATTAACAAGCGTATATTTTTTAAAAAAAAATCATAGATTTTTTTTAAATGTTATTGGATTTTTATTTTAATTATATTATTGAATCAATAAAGATTATTAAATCTATTTGAATCAATGATTTAAATCCTAAATTTTTCTAACTCTTTTAAAAACACTATTATCATTTAAATACTTTTTTATATAAAAAATTTGACCCTGCCCACGCACACTTATCTAATTATAAAATAAACCCCCTCGAAGCTTAAGAGGAGTTTACACAAAACCTTATATATATATAAGAAGCTTAAGAAGACATTTTTCTATTTACTCCACGTTTTCTCTTCCTCAATTAACGTACCTCATTTATCATCTTTTAATTAATAAGAATATCACTGAAAATCTTTCTATTTCCATCTAATCTGCTCATCTCTCAATGGTTTCTGGCCATGCCTCCTCTCTTCTGATCCGATTCATCTTCTTTGTCGTCTTCTTTAAATTACCTGTTATTATCAACAACCAATAATTTTCAAATTCCATGTGTAATTGCGATTAGAAAAGTATCCCTCTTTGTATTCTTCTTTCACAATCTTGAAACGCAACCTTGGAACAATTATCAATTGTATCATATTTAAGCATGTGAGAATTAATCTCTAGTAGCTTTTTGAATTTCACGCATAGAAATATCAATACACATGATTTACAAGAAAAGGGGGATTTAAAAAAGAAAGAAAGAATATATGAACAATATTAAATTTATGATTTAATTTTATCTTATTTATTGGTTTTTTAACCACATTTAATCAATTCCCTTGGACATCAAAAGGGTTTTCTAATTGAATCTTGGATTTTTTTGGAAATTATAAGAATTTATTAGTTTACTGCTCTATTAATTTAGAAATATAATCTAATTATATGAGTAAACGGGTCTTTCGGTAGAATAGTGATTGTCTGACCTGATTCTGCTCCTTAGACTCCACAAGTTAAGTATTCCGTGCACTTCTCGTTAGTTTTCTTGACAGTAATAATCAATTAATTGATGTTTCAGTATTAAACAGTAAGGAAAATACATAGTAGTCAAATTCTTCCACTTCAACCTATTCCAAGAGACAGAGGTGTAAATATATTAATTTTCTCCTTAAAGTTAAGCTAAATTAATGCAATTTTTTGGCTCTTGTTTGGCAGGAGAAATCATAAAATATCTAATGAATATTATTGGGATAAAAAAGATGGAGATAAGATATCAAATGAGATAAAAACATAATTATATGCAGTAATAATATATAAGATATAATAATTGTTTCTATATCCTATTTTATTATGATAGATAAGACATAATAAAATAGAAAAATATTTATTTTACACTTAATATGTTTTACTTTTAAATTTATAAATTTAAAACATAAATAGATTTTTTTTTACTACAATTTATATTAAATTTTAAAATTAATAATTTCATAATAACCATATTTATAAAAGCAGGACTCATTTAGCATGTTTTAAAACTATAATAATAATGATAATGTTTATCCAATAATTGATTTGGATTAGCTTTGATTTACCCTTTCAACCTCTGACCCGGGTCTTGTGTCTTATTAATCATTGAGTTGAGTTTTGAAATTATGATCATAATTATTTTTATTCTTAAGTTAACCCGGTTAATTTGATTTGACTATTCTAACTCGTGACTAAAACTTTTTCCAGGGTCAGCCGCTAAGTTAAGTTTTAAAACTATAATAACAATTACTTTTATCATTATATTGACCTGCGTCAATAATCAACTTGACATGTGACCTGATTCTTGTCTTGTGTCGACTCTCGAGTCGGTTTTAAAATTACGATAATATTTTTTTTATTTTTATGTTTGCTCAAATCAGCTCGGGTTAACTTTCCTGACTCGTGACTAGAACCTTATTCTCGATCAACCTGAAAGTTAGTTTTTAATAATACGATAGTGATAATTTTTATCCTTATATATATTAATTA
>NW_011505900.1:0-2805 GCF_000495115.2 Populus euphratica
ACATAATCTAAAAACAAAATGCTAATTTGACATGGAAAGATTTCTCATACAATAAGAATTGAAAAACACCCATTAAATCAAGAAAGAATAGTATTGTCGTAACTTAATTTTTCACCCCTCTCAAATATCCTAGAAAAAATTCCAATCAAGAAAAAAAAAGTGAAAAATATATTTAAAAAGAAACAAAAAGGGAGGGAATTAAAAATATTTTGTAAAAAATAAAATCAGAAGATGAAATTGAAAAGAAAATTAAAAAGGGTTGAAATGGACTAATTGGAAAAGACAGAGAAGTTGAGGGACATTTTTACTACAATCATGTGTGAAATTAAGGAAAATTTGGAAAAAGCGCAGACTACTTTTAGAGAAATTAAGGTTGAAATTAAAAGAAATATAGATAAAAGTATTGAGATTTGCCCAAAAAAAAACAATTAAAGATCCAAAAACCAATCTTGAAAATAAGCCAAACTTAAATGACATTGTTTAGAATTTAAAAAACAAAAACAAAAAGAAGAAGGGTAAATAAAGTGGTGATTTATTAATTTTTATTAAAAAAAAAACCAAAATAATATTGTTTCGATACATGGCTCCAATAGCGCTTTCTTCTTCCCCATGGCTTGTGTGCATCTTTGTTTGTTTTCCTTTTTCTCATAGTTTTGGCCTCTCGTTTATCTCTCTCACTCCTCCCATTTAGCCTAAGAAACACGCCACTCTCCTCACACGCATGTTTGCTCCATGCTCAACCCAAGAAATTCAGCTTCAACCCTCTACATCACCGCAAAAACTTATGTGAAAAGGGAAAAATCAAGCATATCAGCCAAAGAGTAAAACTATGATGGAAGTTGAAGATTAATCTAAATGGACCAATTACCATGATCATACCACCAATAGGGTTCAAAACCTCTGTCCTTACTTGCAAATAAAGAGGCAAAGTAAAATATAAAAATACCCGAATTAGAGATAAAAAAATCTAAACAAAAAATAAAAAAATAGCGCATTTAAATTAACTCAACATATGTCAACTAACTCAATTACAAAATAAATTTATTATAAATTAACTAACAAAATATATTAACATGATTCATTATTCATGTGAATAGTTAAAACAATCTCATATTTTTTAGCTAGTATCAATAATATTTGATTATAAAATATAAGTAGATTTCAGATAATACTAGAGTGGTGACCCATGCTACATTGCGAGCTAGATCTATTATATATATATATATATATATATATATATATATAAATAATAAATAAAGATGTCTAGACAATAATAAAATTAGTTCAAGTTAATTTAACCAGCATGTAACTCAACTTATAAGATCATGATAATCTTGTGAAAAAAAAAATTACAAAGCTTAAGAACCAATAATCTAAAAGAATAAAATTAAAAAAAATCTTGACAAAAAAAAAGATACATTGAAGAAAAATACATAAGTCAAGTTGTGTTAACTTTACAAACCTGTCAAATGTGAAATGAAATTAGAAACTAAAAATAAAAATTAAAAAAAATCCTAAAAAAGACTAAAGTAAAAAAAAGATAAAAAAAAATGAGGGAATACGTGTTAATTTAACCGCCTATGAGATTGAGATTACCTTACAAAAGATAATTATTAAAAAAAATTTAAATCACAAAAAAATCAAAATTAAAATTAAAACAAAGAGGACTAAACCTTGCACGCACAAAAAAAAAAAAGAATTGAAAGAAACTAAATAGAGATTAAATTAAAAGACAAAATAAATGAAGAAAAAGGACTAAAAAACAAAAAAAATAAGGATCAAAATTGAAAATAAAATAAAATAAAATAAAATTTTGAAGGACAAAATAAAAAAAATTAATGTAAAGGATAAAAAAACAACAATAAAAAAAATAATGATCAAATTACATATAAAAATAAAATAAAATAAAACAATAAAGAATGAAATTAAAAAAAACTTCAAAAAATATTTAAATAAAAATTTAAAAACAAAATTTAAAACAAATACAAAGTTAAAAATACAACTAAATTTTTAAAAATCAAGCATGAATATCAAGATCTATAAAGAGAAGAAGAAAAAAACTTCATAACCATCAAACCATCACTATCTTGACTACATGTGTCATTTTAATAGCTTCATTATAACATTACATGTCGGAACTTGTAGCAAATCATAGTTTTTTACCACTAAAATACTTCTCATGCATCTTAAAATGGTGCATAGAATATTAACGCACCACCGCATGTATAACAAAATTTTAATAATGTAACAATCTAGATGGTAGTTTAATGATAAAAATTTAAAACTAAAAGATTTGTTTTCTTTATAGTTTTAGATTCGAACCCTGTTGTTACTTATATGATGATTATTAAAGATTTACATGGTTTTTAACTTCAGAACGTATAAAATTAATCAAGATATGTGTAAGCTGTTTCAAATACCGATATTAAACTAAAAAAAATTAATAATATATAACACTAAATGAGCCTCAATGGTGTATAAATAAACCATGCTGCTAAGATGAAAATGCTCTTTCAAGCTAGTCTTAGTTTTCTTCAAGTCACAAGTTAAATATGTCATTTTATTTAACAAAAAAAATGTGTAAAAAAAAAAACAACTCTACTTGCAAGGTCAATTCTTTTAAGCCTTGAGGGGTACTGATATTATTTTACTGTGCAAATAAATTGGAAGAGACACAAAATCCCCTGTATGAAAGCCAATTTTTTTAGCTTGTAAGAGCAACCAATATTTTTACTGTTCTTTAAAAAAATTGAATGATTAAATTGTCCCCATCAATTAATAAATGATATTTGGATTCTCTGACAA
>NW_011505792.1:0-1696 GCF_000495115.2 Populus euphratica
AACTTATATCTTATTCATATTCTTATCTTGTTTATTTATGTTTCTTTTCATCATTATGTTGAACTAAGTATATTATGTCAATGAGAAAAGGTTACATTAATGGTGTAAGAATAAGTATAGTCTAAACTCAACATGGACTTTAATATTTGATACTAACATGTTTTGTATTTGTTATCTTGTTGACTTTTAATATTTTGCTTGTTAAACAGTTAATCTGGATTTATGTTGTATAACACTTGGTACAATAAATACTTTGACACTTTCATAGTCCAACCATCTAGTATAACCTACACGTGTCCTATGAAAATAAATTGATTTGTTGTTAACATAAGTTTTAATCATGAATACTTAGAAGAAGACATCAATATTTTGGTTGTGTCATCGATACTTGTGCTATGAAAGAAACTTGATTTGTTGTTAATATAAATTATCATCATGAATACCTAATAATATTTACAAGTATTAACATTATTCAAATAAGATAACTAATATAATCATGTTAACAATTTATAATCCGATTAGAACCTTCTTTGTTTGTGTTGTGGTTTCTTGTGGTTTCCAGTTAAGTAATAAAAAGAACTTATACTATACTTGTTTGAAATACCATTAGTGGATCCTCTAACCTTGACAATTATTTTATCATTGTTTAATCCTCACATCAATATCACATCTCAAAGCTCTCTTCGACTCCTTTTTTGTTATTATATATTTCTTTATTTTTAGTTTATACAGTTAACCTCTCTGTAGTTCAACTATATTCTTGCCAGGTTATTTATTACTTCAACATTCCTACACTTCAGAGAAGAAATCAACTGTTTAATCGTGTCACCACCCATGTTGCATCAATACACACCCTAAACCCTTTTTGGATACATCACTATATACCGCAAAACTATTCATCCCTAAGGGTAAAGCTAATACCGGTGTAGTGGTAAGCCTCTTCTTTAGTTCTTGAAAACTCTTTTCACATTTGGGTGTCTATTCCCACTTTTCCATTTTAACACGGCCTCTACTTTCTTTGGTCAACAAATATCCTATCAGCCAATATAACATGCCCTAAGAAAGTCATCTGCTTTAACCAAAATTCATATTTACTCAACTTGGCATATAGCCGATGTTCTTTCAAAGTTTGCAAAATCTCCCTCAATGTTGTTCATGTTCTAAATATGTATTAGAATACACTAGTGTGTCATCTATAGAAACAACCATAGACTTATCCAAGTAAGGTTGATTCATCAAATCCATAAATACTACAAGAGCATTTGTCAACCCAAAAGGTATCACCAAAAACTCATAATGTCCATAATGGGTTCTAAAAGTGGTATTTACTACATCCTTAATTAGTACTTAAAATTACATTTTTATCAAGATTTTATATCATTATTTTGCACTTGAAGTATCAATAACTCAACTAAAGCATGTTTTATAATAACATATCTAATAATATAAGATACCTTTAATTTATGGTAAATATTCATCTTACATATAGGCCTATCACATAAATGAAAGGATTGATTGATGAATTTAAGTATTGAAATTGAAAGGACAAAGAGATGGCCAAACTTATAAAATAGATGCTGATGTAGTCCAAATTAGAACACTGTTCGGTAATTAGGTCATATATGGAGCTGTAGATCTTGGATTTAGGTCTTTTTTATATGGATGGAAAAGTAAGACATAGGCCTACAACTTTCAT
>NW_011505792.1:1952-2972 GCF_000495115.2 Populus euphratica
TAGTAGTAGTAGTAGTAGTAGTAGTAGTAGTAGTAGTAGTAGTAGTAGTAGTAGTAGTAGTAGTAGTAGTAGTAGTAGTAGTAGTAGTAGTAGTAGTAGTAGTAGTAGTAGTAGTAGTAGTAGTAGTAGTAGTAGTAGTAGTAGTAGTAGTAGTAGTAGTAGTAGTAGTAGTAGTAGTACTAATAATAATAATAATAATAATAATAATAATAATAATAATAAAGAAAGAGAAGAAGAAGAAGATGATGAGAACTTTGAGATGGAATATTAATGTAACGATTAAACAATGATAATAACAAATGTCAAGGTTAGAGGTTCCACTAATGGTATGTCAAACAAGTATAGTATAAACTCTTATTATTGAATTGGAAACCACACACAAAGGAGGTTCCAATCAGATTATATATTGTTAACATGATTACATTAGTCATCTTATTCAATTAATGCTAATACTTGTAAATCTCGTCAAGCATTCATGATTATAACTTATGTTAACAACAAATCAAGTTCCTTTCATAGCTCAGGTGTCGGTTATACCATACATTATGGGCTATGAAAGTGCCAAGCATTTGTTGTACCAAGTGTTATACAACATAAATCAAGATTAGTCATTTAACAAGCAAAGTATTAAAGAGTGAACAAGATAGCAAATATAAAACATGTTAGTATCAAACATTAAAGTTCATATTAAGTTTACATTATACTTATTCTTACACTATTAGTGTAACCTTTTCACCTTGACATAATTAACTTAGCTAGACATAATGAAAGAAAGCAAAATAGATAAACAAAATAAGAACATAAAAGTTAACTAAGTAAAGGAAACAAAATAAAATGCATAAACTTGATAGTAATGAAAACAAAACCTAAACATTACAAAAATACAAAGAGAAAATGCAAACGCATGATCTTGATCTAGAGACCAAGATGCCTAAATGCATGGCAAATGCCTTCTTTTATAGGCCAAAATTGAAAACTATTGATTTGATCACTAATTGATGAGTGGGTGGTCAACTCTTG
>NW_011505788.1:0-2980 GCF_000495115.2 Populus euphratica
TTCATGCTAAGTTTATATTATGAAAAAAAGAGATGAAAAATAATTTAATTTCAAAATCAAATTCACAATTATTTTTCTTGATGAACCCTTTTGCCCTCTTCATTTTTCTTTCTCAATCTATTTTCACCTTTTTCAACTTCATCATCACATGAATACTACCACGTCCAATCTCATAGTTCAATAATCAATAATAGCCATCTGTTTCCATCGACAGAAAAACTCGAGAAAAATAATAATTCGAAGATGAAATATGAGAGAATTATTATATAACCTAATTTGGAGGAATTGCTATCTCATAGCCTGTTTCCAATCTCTAGACAAGCTTATTGTCTTAGAATGTTTATGTTTTTTTTTGTTTTTTAATCTCAAAGCCTCTAAGCCCAAGGATTAAAAAAAAGTATTATTAGTGATACTTTATTAGTATATTTGAATGGTAATAATAAGAAATTAAGAGGATAAACTCTTTAATTGATAATAAAATGTTTAATAAATGTGATTACATGCATAAAAGAAATACAATTATTGCCATCACGTTACTTAGTGACACGTTTCAATTATATTCTTTGCAACCTCTATTATTCCGGTTTCTTTGTTTATTTTAGCATCCAAGTTGGGATGGTGAAATTACAAAAGGAGACATGCCTGATAAAGCCAAACTTCCTGCCTCAATGTTAAAATAATTAAAGGATGTGAGGTGGAAACAGTATTTATATACATCAATAGCGAATCATCTTTAATTTTCTTTTCATTTTTTTATTTGCTCCATTCCCTTAATTGAGTCTTTTTTACTTTTTATTAAACAATTGTATTTAGATTTCATGAAATTGATGCTCAGTTAACTATAAAATGATGATTAGATGATGAATAATAAACCACCTCAAACTTCTTCTTTTTCATTCACATCCTTTTTTTTATTGAATTTTTTTTATATATTATTTTTTTAATTGAATTGCTTTGTTTTTTTATATATTATTTTATTTTATTTTATAAAATAGTGTTTAGAATCATGGACATACAAAACAATATAAAATAAAAACTATTAAAAAAATAGAAACGCAACATAAAAAAAAGATATGGTCTATTATCGGTTGCAATTATTATACGCAATGTTTTTTTAATTTTTTTTTTTAATTTTTTTATGTCTATTATGGGTTGCAATTATTATAAGCAATGTTTTTTTTATTTTTTTTTATTTTTTATTTTTTTTATTTTAATTTAATTATTTTATTAAGTTGATTTGGAATTAGGTTTGATATTTTGTATTAATTAGTTTTATATGGAGCTCTCATGATATTAATGCTTGACTTGCCAAAATAAAAGTTAATTTTACTAGTTAAATCAATTAGAACTTAAGAGATTTAGTTTCAAACTCAAGCAAATATTCAATATTTTTTTCTAAAAAATAACATTCTTATCTCAACTTCTTGACTCAATTTTTTATTGAAATTATTAGATTTATTATTATTTATTAGTATATAATTCTCATTTTATTTTATTGAATACACGTATAAATATTTAAATGTTTCAGTTTGTAGTTACATTTTTTCTTGATGTAAAAAAACCATTATATAGTGAGAATACTTCATCTCATAGCATAATAAAGGGAATCAAGCTAGTTTTTTTTCTCAATGATGCAAGGGATGTTGATTTTGGGAAGCATATTAAAAAGAAATTAAAAGAGATAGTATTTTTACTATGCACTACCTTACAAAACACAATTCATTACAATAATTTTTTTTTTTGCTTTTTTTAATTATTCCTTGAAATTTATTTTTTATGAGATTAAATTTTATAATTTGTTATGGTTTTTTTCATGTGGTTATTCTAGTCTTTTTATTCGTGTTGTGGATTTAGACCAAAAGTTAAAAGAGATAGGTTTTTTACTATGCACTACCTCAAAAAAATAATACTTATTACAATAATAATTTTTTTTTTGCAATAATATTTTATTTTTCTTTTTAAATAATTTTTTATTTCATTATTTCATCATTCAACCTTAAGAAAACATTATTCATTGCAATAATATTTTCTTTTTCTTTTTAAATAATTTTTTATTTCATCTTTCAACATTTAGTTTATAGAAAATTATGTTTCATGATTTGTTATTGTTTGCTTTCTATTTGATTATCTCAGTCTCTTAACTCGTGTTGCCAGCTTGATGGGTTTGCCCGATTGACTCATGTTCTTTTTTTCCCTTTTGTTAAATGATATATTTTTTTTCAAGCTTATAACTCAATATTAGGTTGGTTAAGAATTAGACTTCATAATTTATTTTAATTTGCTTTTTATAATGTTATCATGTTCTCATTACTTGAATTATGAGTTCTGTCGATTAATCTAAATTGACTCCTATCATTTTATTGTATCTTTTTTTAGATTGATTTTTTTTTAATTTCATCCTTCACACAATAGATTGAAAGTATGAATTTTTTTTGTTTGGAAAAATAGAAAAATTTATTAGGGACTATACAAGAATCAAACAAATGTCAATCGAAAAGGGGGAAAACAAAAGCTTCATAAACAATAATAGTAAAATATCAACAGATATTTATTTGTTGTAAAACGAGAAGAAGAAAAGAAAAACATTTACAGGTCTGATACAAGACTTATTTATAGCTTATAAAGGTGCTCAATAATCCTAAAAACTAAAGGAGAAGTTGCCACCATTTTGGTTTCTATGTTAGAATAGGATTCTAATATCATTCTTGTATTTATTCTTCTTTTTTTAAGGAAAAGGATGTTGTCTTTAATACTCCTCTTGCCACCTTTTGGTATCTTGCTAATATTAGGAAATACAATTAAGTTGCTAAATTATTCTCCTTGCATAACAAGGAGATTGTGTTGGCCATGTGTTTCTTATGTTAGTTTGGATTTCTTTGTTTTCTTTGTTGTGTTTTCTCCTCACCTGACAAGGAAATAAAATAAAATAATAAATTCTAATATTTAAAAGATTAATCAATGTTCGCACATATAATAAGAA
>NW_011505785.1:0-2983 GCF_000495115.2 Populus euphratica
TCGTTGAGGGTGCTTTCAAACCAAGGCTTAAGACTTTTAAGAAAAAAGATAAAAAAAAAAATCAATAAAAAATTTAACATGTCTAAAAGTAACAATATGAGTTAAATATGATTATGCAATTTTAAGTTTATAGCATATATAATCATGATACTAAGAAATACAACAATTGATTTAGTCAAGTATTTAAAACTTTTGGACCTCACAAGTTTTTTAAACAACAAATTAATATAGTAACTGTCATGACTCGTTTTTCTTCCCTGACTTATAAGTACTATATTTATAGCCTCGAGTTAAATATGATTTTTAACTTAAATCATTGATAGTTGAATTATGGGGTTAATGGTTATGTGTGTGATGATAAAATATTATTTTTATCTTATTATAAAGTATCAAGCATTATGAGGAATGTAGTGTAGCTCAAGTCTTAGAAGAAGGCTAAATCAAATTGGAGTTGTAGTATAAAAAATTCTTACTCTATATGAAGTTTTTCATATTCCTAATGTTAGAAGAAGAAATAATTTGTGCATCTTTGTTTGATTAAAATGATCTTATTCTTGTTCTAGGATGTAATAAAATAGTTGTTAGTAGATTTAGATTTTATATTAGTAAATGTTATTTATTAAATGGTATTTATAAATCAAGTATAATGCCTTATTCTCGTACTATTTTGCATTTTTCATCTTCATCTATTGTAAATATTGATGTTGTGATTTATGGCATGGTAAGTTTGGGCATGTTAACTTTAACACTATTAAAATAATGATACATTTAGTTTAATTTCTAAGTCATATATTAATAAAAAATAAGAAAAACATGAGATTTGTGTATAAGCTTAGCAACCAAGAAGGACTTTTAATACAATATAAAAGAAAACAAATATGTTGGAATTAATATATTGTGATATTTATGTTTGTAATAATATATTGACTCATAGTGACAAAAATACTTTATAATTTTTATATGACAAACTCTAAAAATAAATTGTTTGATAAGTTTAGAATCTTTAAAGTAAAAGTAGAAAATCAATCAAAAATAATTTTGGAATTTAATAAAGGTGGTAAGTATATCTATAATAAAAATAAATAAAATTTTTGAATGATATAATATTATATATCATTTAACACGTCCTCATTCACCATAACCTAATAGGATAGCAGAAAAAAAAGAAAAGAATTTTAATGGAGATGGTTAATGCAATGTTAATTTATTTTGACTTGTTTAATAACTTATAAGGTAAAGTTTTGTATTCTACTTGTTATATTTTTAATAGAGTTTCTTATAAATTTTTTGGATAAAACACCACATGGATTTTGAAAGAATTAAAAACCTTATTTAAAATATTATAAAATATAAGGGTGTTTAGCTAAAGTAAATTTTCAATTACTAAGAAAATAAAAATAAGTTCTAAAACTATAGATTGCGCATTCATTGGATATTGCTTGAATAGTATTACTTGTAGATTTTTAGTTTTGAATTATAAAAATTATGAAATTGTAAACTAAAAATTATAAAATTTATAAAATTGAAAAAAATACAATTATTGAATCATATGATGTAATTTTCTTTAAAAGTGTTTTTCCAATAAAAAAAATTATAAACATTGTTGATAATCATTCTTCTAATAAAATTAAAAATAGTAAAAGAATTTAAGAGCAAAAGATTTTAGTGCTAAGTTTTTTACCTTTTTACTTGAAAATAAGACTAAAATATATAATGAAGTTGTGAAATCTATTGGAATTTTTTTTAGAAAGAAGTTGTAAGAGATGGAATGGATTTTTTAGTTTTTAACAAAACTTGGTTTCTAATTGATTTTCCACAAGGTAAGGATTCACGACAAAAAAGAATTTTTCCTTAGTATTTGCATGATATGTCTTGAATTTTAATCAGTTGTGGGAGTTCTTGTATAAACTTATCATTAATTTAACCGATCATTGATGACAACAAAATGTCAATTTTTTTTTAAATATATTGATTTAAAAACAATAATGAGATAAAGAAAAAACATATCATTAAAAACATGTGATGTAGTATCAAAACATACAAATAAAAAGAGCATAGTTTCACTAGAAAGGTAATATAATTGTACTTATAAGGTTTCGACATCTATTTTCTAATAATCATTATTTTTTTTTTATTTACTTCATCAAAGCTCGATTATATCTCTTAACCTCTCCTTATATAGAATCAACTTCTTCCTCAACTCATCATCAAGATCACATCTTAGTTGTCCTCTTCAACGGTTCTAGAATTTTTTGTAATTATGCTATATTCACCATTTTTTTTCAAATGATAACTATCAATACTTAATCAAATTATTGATTTTTTTCTTAAACCTTTTATAATGATTAATGAAATGATCCATGACTAGTACAAGATACTCACATTTAACATTTTTACTGTACCATTTAGAAAAAAATGGTTAGATAGGTTCACATGGTAAAGACATTATCTGATAGATATTTTTAAGGTTTTAATAAATGTCAATGAAAACAACTCACAAGGGATAATTATTAATGATATTCTGACTACAATAAAAATGATGAAAGTTTTTGACCTTTATAATAAAATATAATTTTTTATGAGAGTGAAATTGATGCACTAGTTTTTATAAATTAAGGTGTTTAATGAGAAAACTTGAGATGGTATAACCATGGTTTTAGGTTATTTTTCTGAATGCTATTAACTTGTATGCTCATTCTAGCTATATCATCTTTCACAATTATCATTTATATTATCACATCTTGGATCTTTTTTTATTTTAAAGGACTCCAACCCTTTTAGGTATAATCATAATGTCAAAAAATTGTTTTGAAGTAATGGAAACAATATATCCAAATAACAAGCCTGAAAAGCATTCATTAAAATAAAAATCATTTTATTTGGAGACATAAAAGGGTTCATTAATGAAAAACATATTATTTTCTTATTATGAGTTGATATTTAAGAGAAGTGATTGGCCCTAATTTGACAAAGCAGAAATGGA
>NW_011500472.1:0-2208 GCF_000495115.2 Populus euphratica
CCATCTTTTTGTCCTTTCAATTTCAGTTCTTAAACTTATCAATCAATCCTTTCATTTATATAATAAGCCTACATTTAAAATGAATATTTACCACAAATTAAAGGTATCTTATATTATTAGATATGTTATTATAAAACATGCTTTAATTAAGGAGTTATTGACACTTCAAGTGTAAAATAATGATATAAAACCTTGATAAAAATGCACTTTTAAGTACTAATCAATATGCAATATTGCTTGTACTTTTTTACAAACTCTACGTGATTGTGTATGCTCAAATCACTCCTATTTTAGATTAATCTATCCATATTAATAAGATAATTTATAATTTTCACTTCTAGCAACCCATTAAAATTTAGTCTTGAGCAACCCTTTTTATTAATTACAATAAGTCGGACTCATGTTGGAATTGTGTAAGGGTAATTTTATGCACTATAATAATGTTGTCACCCAAATTCTTAGAACTCAAGATGCTATGCAAGTCAAGCTTACCAAATGACATTATACAAGATACATATTAATGGAAGATTCATATTATTACATGAAAAGGTAGGTTTACTAGCTAATTGGTGATAAAAAGGTCTCCTATTTACTCATTGATTAACCTCTATGAGATGATGTAAGGCCTACCAAGTATGGATAACATAATCCTATACCATGTCATATCAATATATTAAACACACTAAAGTTAACAATCAAACAAGAGTTGGTGATTTCACATGTTTTACTTACGTTGAAGACCATTAGGGTACCACTACTCCTCCACCTAGTCTAAAACAAATATGTACAATCTAGAATAATATTGTGTTTTGTGAAGGCATGCATCCATATCCACTGTAAAATGCTATAATAAAGTATAAATGATATGTTGAACATGAAATAAACAAGCAAAAAATAAAAAGTACATAGAAGAAACAGGAGATTAATAAATAAGAATATAAAGAAACAGTTCTAACATAAAACAAATAAGCAAAGCGTAGTCCTAATAACTATTTCCTAGTTGAGTTATTATTCTATCGCACTTGACATCGCAATGATCACTCCTTTTTTTCTATGTTTTTGTATAGAGAGAAAGGGAAAGGAGTATAGAGGAAATGAAATGTACAGGAGTTACCTTCTGTTATTATAGTCACTAGAAATCCTAATTGATCTTTCAGAGGTATGAGAGAAGGGCTTCTTATGCTAAAAAAAAGATATTATCACTAAAAGAAAGATATTATCACTCAAATGATACTACTTAAAGTAAGTTACATTGTTATTTTGTCTTTTACTCCTAATAGGTGTCGCATGTGGAGCCCATGGTGTGATGGAATGTCAAGGAGTTGCTACTTATCCATTTAGTCCAGGGTCACTAGGAGACCTAGATGGATTGATTTTACCTTAAATTCAAGGTTAAGTGATTGGTTATGGCTAAATAATGTATTAAAACCATTAGTGCACCTTAACTAAACTAAATTGCATTATATGGTCTGAATGTAGTTTAAAGGTGTTAGGGAATTCCTAACATGTGGTTTGTTTATAGTTCAGAATAAGTATTTACGCTCATGAATAAATCTGATATTTCAAATTTATTATGGACTTATATGCTCGTGTAAATTCTTATAGGAAAAATCCATGTATGAGTCATAACAAGGTTAACCTATCATAGAAGACGAAAGTGTTTTTCATAACTCATATATTATTAAAAATACTTCAAATTAAAATTGGTGAGTATCAAAAATAATTATGAGAATTTTCTAGTCAATTTATAATATTTAAATATATTTGATCCATAAAAGGTAAAGGAAAATTATCTTTTTTAGTCATTGAATTAAGTTTTCTATAGTCAATAAACATGCACCAATTAGTAATATTCCTAGTTGGAATTAACTCATTTTTTTCATTTGTTATCATTGTAACTGTGGACTTCTTCGGTACAACTTAGATAGAACTTATCCATTTACTGTCAAAAATAGGATAAATGATTCCATTATCTAGAAGCTTAATGACTTTATTTTTCACTACTTTTTTAATAACACGACCAAAAGATTGATGTCTTCTTCCAAGTGTAGGAGTGTTGAAGTAATAAATAACCCGGCAAGATCGAGGTTGAATCACAGGGAAGTTAATTGTATAAATTATAAATAACAGCAATACAACAATAATAACAAGAATAACAATAACAACAACAACAACAACAACAACAACAACAACAACAACAACAACAAC
>NW_011500472.1:6278-115606 GCF_000495115.2 Populus euphratica
TTTACCATAAATTATAGGTATCTTATATTATTAGATACATTATTATAAAACATATTTTAGTTAAGGAGTTATTGATACTTCAAGTGCAAAATAATGATATAAAACCATGATAAAAATGCACTTTTAAATACTAATCAAAACCCATGCAAATAATTTTAAAACATGACAAAATATTTTAGATATTAAAATAATGCTCAAATAATTTTTAAGATTTTTGACCATATGCAATTAAAACATTTGGTCAAATGTTTTTTTTATATCTTTTTAACTTTTATCATTTTCCCTTTGTTTATTATTCATTTAACACAAAATAAAATAAAATGCAAACGCACACACATTTTTTTTTACTATATTTTTAAGCACACCCCACAATTATATATTTACAAAACCCAAAATTTCAAAATTTAACAATAATTTAAAACACACACTAAAAATTTAAAACTTTTAAAAATGGTCTTTTCAAAGGTTGGAAATAGATTGGAGAGATTGCTAGAAATTCAAGGAGCACACTAGAAAGATTTTGGGACTGCTGAAACAGTGGTGGCGCATGGGTCTTATGCCCTACTATAACTATAGGTGTGTGAAACCACGCGTTATCACATGTGGAAACAAAATGATGGATAGAACTGGAATGATTCATCATTTTCTTCCTTGTCATGCCGACAATGAGTGTGATTTTTACATTTAAAAGTCATAAAAAATTACAAAACCTAATAATATTTTTATTTTCTCGAATCAGATTTGTATCTATCATTTTAGGAGGCAACCCTGACTTTCAAAGATTAAGGATATTGTTTTTGCCCATTTAATCTTGAAAAAAAATATAATTAATTTTTTATATGAATTTATTAAGATGGCTTAAAGTGCGAACATTAAAAAAATAGTAGTTTTGTAAAATAAATATCACAATCATCAATAAATAAGTGAAACATTTTTTAAACTTTGTCAGAGTAACTTCAATATTATTGTTGTTGAAGACCACCTAATCTTGATAGAAGAGATACAAGTATTTTGTTTAAAATTGTAATCTAGTTTTTTTTTTTTAAAAAAAAAACACTAATTTATGTGTGGCTACCATTTATTGGGCGCTATGGACACAAATCCTAATCTCCTAGCTATTTCAATAGTTGGGTGATTAGTTGGATTCTCCACATACTAGTCGTCTCAATAAAGTTGTGTATGTGTTTGGCTTGCCATTGATGGATGTAGCTGCTGTTGTTTCCAGCAATGGCTTATTAGCTGGATTTTTCATCTCTTCGCATGGGTTTAAGTCTTTATAACTGTCATCATTGTCCATTAAATGCGCCCTCCACTATCATTGTTGTTTGTGTTTGCTCATACCTTGGGAGAGCTGCAGCAGGTGGTAGCTGGGATTTGACATTTTGTTTTCGCATGGAAGGTGTTTGTTATGTGTTTCAAGTTGGTAGTCTCTCTGAAAATTGTTCCCTCCCATTTTCATGGGACCAGATACACTCTTTTTCCCAGTTTATGCCTATCGTTTCATGCATGTCTTTTCCCTCCCATTTTCTAGGTTGCATATTTTTTTAGCTATTTTTTTTCACTGCAGACTCTATTTGTGCATTATTTGTAGGGACTACCACTCATTGTTCTTCAGAAATTGTTCTTCAGAATTGGTGTGATGCAGCTATATTTAGGTTTGTTTGAGAGGACCTGCCCAACCATTCGTCTTAGCTTCTAGTTTTATTTTGTAATCTTCCTACATTGTCAGGTTTTTAATTTTTCTAGTCTGCTATTATTACTTTGATATCAGTATCCTCATCTGCTTCTACTGTTTTGCCTTTTGGCTTTGGCTTTGGCTTAATCCTTTTTTTTTTTGCTTCGTTATATCTAATTTTTTCTTGGTTTTTTTTCTTTTTCTTGGTTTTGGCGCTCTTCAACCCGATCATCTGCTTACCATTTTACCTTTACAGTTTCTTTGCTAACAGGAGAGGATATCCCTTGCTGTTGTCATTTTATACTCGATTCCCTAGTTTGTTTATATTGTTTTTTCTTTCCTTTTTTATCTCCAGCATTTTGGTTGTTTTCTTTGTGTTTGATGATTGTAAATGAACAACGTACTTGTAGCTTTCTTTCTATTCATTTGTAATGAATGAGAGTGTTGGTTTATTTTAATTGTTATTTGTTTTGGTGGGATTATTTTATATATATATATATATATATTAATTTTATTTTCATTGAATTTTTTTATTATTATTTTTTTACTTTGACAAGTTTTTTAAATTAATATTTTTTTATAATTTTATCATTTAATATTAAATTGATTAATAATTAAAATTTATAATTGAACATCAATAAAATGAATTCACGAATTAAAATTTTTAAAAATTAAATTAAGTTTAGAAGATTCACATCAAATTTACTTGGTTTCTATTTTTCCTTGTTTAAGCTAATTTATTTCATTTTTATTCTTTAACATTTATTCAATTAAAAACTAAATTTTATTTTATTTATTTATTTGATTTCTGTATATTAATTTATTGGTCTTAAAAATCACTTTGGTTATCTTGAGCCTTTTTATTTGTAATTCTTTATTACGTTTTTATGCCCAAATTTTTAAATTGATTTTTTTTTTAATTTTATAATTCAATATTTGAAATAATTTGCTAAAACAATGTATAAAATTACATTTTTTTTTCAATATCATCTCCTTTAATTTTTTTTAATCTTTTAAATGTAATTCTTATTTTTTTTATTGCTATTTGTTTGATTTACAATAATTTTTTAAATTTTTTTCTTAAATCTCATCCTATGTAAGGTTTTTTTTTTCTTGTCAAATTCCTATTTTTATTACTATTTTTTGTTTCTTTGACAAATTTTATAAATTAATATTTATTTTTTATTACATCCTTTGACATTTAGATTAGTTGAGAATTGAGTTTCTTGACTAAGTTAAGGTCTATGATTTCTCAAGTTTCTGGTTTTAGAAATTAACCTAATTTTAGAAGATTAGCATGAGTTACTTGATTTTTTTTTCTTTAAGCTATGTTTTTTAAATATCTTTTAACATTTATTAAATTAGAGACTAGAATCTGTTATTTTTATTATTTGCTTTCTCTAAGATTTTTTATTGATTTTAAAAATGAAAAGGGTTTTTTAAATTTTTTTATATGTTATTTTTTATTAGATATACTTTGGCTTATCAACATTAAATTAGTTGAGAATTGAGATTTTTTATTCAACCTAAGTCTATTATACAATGAGTTGCGAGTATTAAATCATGATATATAATTTAATTGAACTTTTTTAATTTGTTTTCTTGGTTATTATTTTTTCTTTTTAGACTTTATTTTTTATTTATTTGTCTTCTAGATTTCTTATGAATTTAAAATGATCTGGATTATCTTAATTTTTTTTTATTTGTTGATTTTTAAAGGTTTTCTCAATCGAATTTATACCTCAAGTTTTATTTTTTTAAATACATTTGCATCATTAAAATATTTTTTTATTGATAAAAAAATATTAAACCACGTGTCCACAAATCTATTTCGCATAGCAAATAAAAAGAGAGTTACTTTAATGAGTTGAAACTTTACAAAAACAAGAGTGAGACCATCTATTTTTTCAAGTAGCTAAAACATCTTTTTTTTTAGATTAACGTGGATGTCCGGGCCAGCTTGCGTGCATCACATCTTTGAATCCATATTAATGTATTGACACGAATTCCTTTATGAACGAGTATTATCAATACTTGGACCAATGCATTTATAAGATATTGTTTTCTTGTGACTTTCTTTTTATTATTAAGGATACTATGCATACTCATAAGCAGGTTTAGAGAATACCAATCCATACTCGTACATAAACTAGAATCAATATACATGCTAACGGTTTAGGAATTTGGATGTTGATATCTCACCTATATATTCAGTTTTGAGTATTAATTTAAGTACTGTTTAAGAGTATATATTCAAGAACAGTGTATTTTAAATATAAAATGTATTTATTATTCAATATAAAATATATATTCTTATATATGTGGGGGTGTTTATTTCTTCTGCATTTGGTCAGGATCGGATTTAGTAATATTAATACTTATTTATTATCCAACAAGTAAGGATTTTGGATATCAATATCTATCTCGAAATAGTGACTATAAGAAGAAGTAAAAAATCCATCTGAGTCTATTCAACTAGATATCTATCAAGTTTATAAAATATACCATCATAGTCCTCATTTCATCAAACTAGTTGAATTGTTATCTACACTAACAAGAACTTGTTAGTAATCGAGCATATTAATAGTCTCATTCATTGACAATTCCTAGAATTCAATCGACTAATATAATTTTATAACCCCCGTCCAAATAATTGTCCATTTCTTTCTTTCTTTCTTTTTCACATCAAATCAACAGAACTCTACACAATTATAGAAAGAAATTTTATTGTTTTAATTTTCAACCTTGGCCAGAACCAACAATTGACGAGGGAGGAATTTGTTTTCTTCTCCTCTTCCATTCTTTAAATTAAATCATTACCATGCCTTATTTCATGATGGCATGCCTTATTTCATAATAACACTAACATTTTTAATTATTCAACAAAATCACAAAATCATTCAAATTAATCTCTTTGGGTGAGTCTCGTACCTTGTTTGGATGATGATTCAAGTGATGAATACAAGAAAATCAAAGTTCCCTCCACTTTTCCTTTCCTTGTTTTCAATCCACCCCCCATAAACCCAATTAATCTCCTATTTTGATTACTTATTTCTCCTTTACTCACCCTAGTACTTTGACCTTTCATTGATGGATTTATCAAAAATAAAATTAAAAAAAAAATCAAGCAATTCACCCTCTCTTGGAAGCAAAAATCGTCGATCAGAAGAGAAAAAAAAAAGGTATTTATGGTCTAAATTTCTATTATTTTCACATTGACCTCTTTGTCTCATGTATCCCATTTGTCCCCACTACTTTTTCTTCTTAATTAATTTATACCATGTCACCTTTTCCTTTATCCAACTTCACCCCTCTCATATTAATTATATTTATTTAATTTAATTTTACTTGTTTTATTTCTAGATTAATTAATTACTTATTTTATTTCACTCAAGAAAAGTTTTAACTAGGTTTTACAAGTCAAACCTTTAAGTTGCCTTCTACTATCATTAGAAAGTTAAATGAGCTATCTAAAATCACATATCTTAGCTTTCGTTAAAAAAAAATAAGATCCCCTTTAAAAACTCAGATGAGTGATTTGTTTGTTACCCCTAAAAAACCAAAATAGAATGCAAAACACATAAATCGAGTGTTAGCAAAAATTATTCTCAAAAAGCTTTAACTTATTAGAAGATATATTGAGCTAACAATTGAGAAAGCTTAATTAATGTATGTTATTGCTATTGATGTTCCTATTGACTTAGCCACTTACTTTATTAATGTCATACAAAAAGCTACAACTAAGAAGAAGTGAGTATGTCTTTTGGTGAATTGATATTTAAGGTAGCAATCATGGCCAAAGTACCATTGCATGACAATGAGCCAATAGTCAAAATTTATTTAAAAAGTCTCAAATATAATTTTTATTAAATTTGAAGTTGTGATGAATAAAAAAAATCACATCCTAAAAAGCTTACCTCTTCTTAGCCAAAAACTCCTCAAACCAGCCCCTTCCTCTCTCTTGTAATTAAAAAAATATAAGTACTATCAAACAAGATGTTGAACAAGTGTATTAGTCTATTAGTCTATTGTTTGTAAAGATAAGGACTAGGATTGGTTCCAAACTAAAAAGGACAAGGATGCATGAAAGGCAAGCATAATAGAGCAAGAAGGAGGAAAGAAGCAAACAGCTAGCCGTTAGAATTATTATTATTATTATTATTATTCTTATTATTATTATTTTTCTTTTCTAGAAATTTATTAATTTTTAATTAGTAATAAACATTGAATATTCTGATTTGTAATATCAAGGATATTTTTCATAAGATAGGAACCTTTATATTGAATAGTTGATAAATTTTAAATTGTATGCATGTTGTTGTATAATAATGTTTGATGCATAATAATTTTTAGACATATTATGAACTGTTAGGATGTAGAATGTTGCATGAAGAATTGTTTGAATATGCTATGAACTGTTTGCATGAAACATATTAGGAACTATTAGGATTTTGTTGCATAAAATTATTAATTTTTCTCATGTTATATAACATTGTTTCAATTGTACTTACATATATACTATAATGAAGTATTTGTTTATGACTGAACCATCTAAACTACTTGTATACTAATTCATTCTTATTATATTTTATCACAAATTGGCCAAAATAAGAGATTGTAAATCTCAAAATGATTGGCTTTGATTAGTGAATGATTATTTGTGTTGATGATGATAAATTTATTTAGGTTATTAATTTTTTCAAATTAGAGAAAGAATTATTCAAGCTAATCTTATAGGATATAGCATAATTATTTCTATAATTATCTAGTTTATTTGGATAAATTATACTTAAAGTTCAGATAAGTTTTATCAAAACAAAGATAAATACAAGTTATCCAAAGATAACTATTAAAGAAGTGTTTTGTGAAACACATTATTAGTCTGTTAAGAATGTAATAGACTACAATTTGAAGATAATGATTATCAAAAGTTATTATCGTTATCACATGAATGTGTATATAAGATAGGATAATCAGAAGCATTTGGGGGAGAAGCACAAGCAATAAAGCAAGAATACCCAACTAACTAAGAAGTTATATATAGTTTCACAGCAATTATTTTTGACACACAAATAAAGTGTGAATAAAATTCTTAAGAAAAATTGATCGCTAAAGAGTTGGAGAGCCCAATGACTCTTAAAAGGGCTTCTACATTAACTCTTAGCAATTGAATGTTCTAGTTAGCATAACAACAATGAAGGTCGTGAAGTGTTTTAGCAAGTTGCTATGATAAAAATCAAAATAAAGTATTTGTCTTGAGAATTAAGGTAGTATAAATATAAAAACTTTGCAGTCAAATATACTTTTCTTATAATCTTATAAACTAATAAAAATAATCTATCATGAGTTTGGTTGTCCTAGAAAGTTTTTTCTTTTTTAAAAATTTCTTCAAAATATTTTCCTTTCATAACCAAATAATTTATTCATAAAATTTTTTTGTATTTATATTTATTTGATTATTGATCAATGTTTGCAAAGCCCTAATAAATTGCTTCTTAATATAAAGAAATAGAAACAGGACTTTCAATTGTAATTTTGGATGTTATCTCTTACACCCTATTTCATTCAATTTAATTGAATTTTTTTTCTTTGATAATATCCTACAGATGAGAAAAAAAAATATTTATTTTAAAATATAAAGAATATCCTAAAAAGCAATTTTAATTTGAATACAGTTTTTATTTTGTCATTTTTTCTCAATATAAAACAATATAAAGTGAATGTATTTTTTAATGTTCTGACTTGAAAAAATGTTCTGAAGCTTTAGAAATAAACAAGTTTTCTAATTTTCTATATATCCCTGAAAATCCCTGAAAGAAAATTAAAAAAAAAGGAAAATTGTTTTCTATTACTAAATAGCTAACTAAGTAACAAATTGCACACTTATCCTAATCGACAATGATTAATTAGAAAATATGTTAAATATATTGGTCACACTTGTTCATAGAAAAAAAATGTCTAACTCCCATCAGATTTTCTTGTTTCTCTTCCTTTGACAAGAATACAGGATCCCTCCTCCTGCTTCTCCTTGGGTGGCTGTTGGGTGTTGTGTTCAAAGATAATGTCATCCTAAGCTATGAATCTAAAAGGCTAACTTCCAAGAATTCGGTATATATATATATATATATATAAAAGTGTTATTTGAAATGAGAAGGGAATATAGTACATAGTGAAATGCTGAAAGAGACTTTAAAGTGGACCAAAAAAAACAGGGTTATGAAGAGACTCCACGAAGAAAAAACAAGAAGCAACCGAATCCCTAAGCTATCAAGTTGGCCTTGTTATGTTACGCAACACTTATCCTGTACACTTCTTTGAGTCTTTCATAAAGAAGGCATAGGACTACGATGGCAGGATACAATACAACCAACAACAGTATTTTTATAAACCGGTCAGGTTTTATTTCTATTGTCTAAAAATAATTAGTTTAAATTTTATAAATTTTAAAATTATTTGAAACTTATATGATTATTATTTTTAAAATATGTGAGATTAATCAAAATATATGTAAATTGATCTAAATATCCATGTTAATATAAAAAAAACTAACAGCATCTTCATAGCAAATATTTTATCTTTTCTTCTACAGTTATTATCGAATCATATCCACGGTCAAATAGAAGGACTTTGTTTATTTCAAGTTGACTTTTTATGCATAGTTATTAAACCCGAATTGGCCTGGTGGGTTGACCTTGGGGCTGGATCGGTCTAGATTTGTCAAAAGACTAGCCGATGTAACAACCCAGCCAAACTTGGTGACCCGAGTAGCCCAGGTGAAATCTGATGTTTTTTTTATCTTCAAATATAGGATTTAAAACTCATTAATATATATACATTATATTCCTAAAAAAAATTATGTTTTTTCAATATGGAATAAAAAAACATTTTGGGTTAAATACTTCAACGTAAAAAAATAATATTTGAAATCTAAAAGTATATATACTCTATATTCCGAAGAAAAAAATTATCTTTTTTTAATGTGTGATTTGAAACTCATTAATATATATGTTATATGTTCTATGTTCTATGTTCTATGTTTTTTCAATATGGGATTTGAAACATATTAGTATATATATTTCATGTTCTCAAAAAAAAAGTTAGGTTTTTTAATATGGGATACAAAACTTTTTTGGTTTAAATACTACTTAAAAGTTTAATATAATATATTTTTAATATGAGATAAAAAAAACTTTTTAAAATATTCTTTTAAACTTTATTATTTATGATATGTATAGCATATATTTACATGAATTATTTTTTAATTTTTTTATATAAAATATTAAAACTTTATTTTAAAAAAAAGTTTACAAATTAATTCTGGTTGACCTGAGTTAATCTAAATTGACCCGAGTTATTTCAAATTGATCCATGAAACTCGAAACTTAACTTTTTAATCAGGTCATTCCCAAACTAAGTTTAATAACTATTCTTTTATGTTCACATTATTGATCATTCTCAATTGCAGTAAGGGTCTTTTAATCTATTAAAAACATTCATGGTAATGTTGCTAGAGAACAATCATTTGCCGATGCAGTGGATCGGGATTTGCCAAGCATCCTTTGGTGTTGCTCCTGCTAGAAAAGGACTCACCATATATATGTAAACCTTAATATCAAAGGAAAAGGATATTTAAAACATAAAAAAGTTCATAAAATCAAAATCAAGTAATCCAAAGATATTTCTAAATAATTCATAATTGTTTCCTTGACTTCTTTGTTAATCTCACCAAATAATGTTGAAATCTCAAAATTAACAAGTAACTCGGACAGTTTCCATTTATAAACAGATATTGTGCACTTGATATATGTAGCTTCGCTTTTTATTTAAAAGAAACGGTGGACAACCTTTTGTTTTGTTCATAGTCTGCTGGTATTCTCAAAGTAGACAGATATGATGCTATTTATACCAAAAAAAAAAAACTGTGTCATTTAATTAAGAATAGTGATTATTCACTTTACAAATTAGTAAAAGAAAGATAAAATTGGTCATCAATAAATAAAAATAACTAAGATCTTAAAAAGTATTAGAATACTTAGAAGTTTACAATGTAATTTTCAACATTGTTTTATTGATACTCAGCCTATAATTATATACTGATGATTACAACAATTACATATTCTATTAAAGAAAGATTACAGCAATAAAAAAAACATTTATGGATAGAATATTTGTATTAATTCACAAGCATGATTGTAGTCTTGGTGTTGTAAATCAATAGCAGATTTCCTTCACACTGATGCTGCAATCACTTGCAGATTTCATGCATCTGCAGAAACCCTCTGTTTTTTCGAACTCCAGGAGATAGGATTGCAGCCAAGAAATGTGATGTAAGCCGATGTAGATGTGCGATCATCAATGTTACCAGCCCAGTCAGCATCACTATAAGTTGTTAAACACGGTGCAGCAGCTTTCCGGATATGAATACCATGAAAAATTGTTCGCTTGAGATAACGAAGAAGCCTCTTGGTGGCAGCCCAATGAGTGACCGTGGGCTTGTGCATAAATTGAGACAGTTTATTAACTGCAAAACAAATGTTCGGACGAGTTAAGGAGAGGTATTGCAAGCTGCCAATAATACGCCTATACTTGGTGCTATCCACTGATGTTGTACCATCCAGGAGATGAAGAGATTGAGTAGTGGACAAAGGGGTGGAAATGTCCTTGGCACTAGCCATGTTTTGAGTCTCCAGTATGTTTCTGATGTACTGGTGCTGGGAGAGAAATAAACCTGCATGTGTAAGAATGACTTCAACTCCCAAGAAGTAGTGAAGTAAGCCCATATCCTTCAAGGAAAACCGAGTACCAAGAGCAGTAACAACATGTCCTACAAACTGAGTATCACTGCTTGTAATCACCAAATCGTCAACATAAACAAGCACATAACAAATAACTGAGTTATGATGATAGATGAACAGTGAGGAATCAGTTGTAGAATTCTGAAAACCAAGTTGCAAAAGTGAAGATCGTAAAGCTGAATACCACGCCCTAGGAGCCTGTTTGAGACCATAGATGGCTTTCTTTAATCTGCATACATAATCAGGTTTAGACAGATCTTTGAAACCCGAAGGCTGCAACATATAAACAGTTTCAGACAACATGCCATGTAAGAAAGCATTATTGACATCCATTTGTCTCAAGCACCATCCATTCATAACAACAATGTTCAACATAGTTCTAATGGTTGCTGGTTTAACAACCGAGCTAAAGGTTTCTTTATAGTCAACTTTAGGACGCTGATTATAACCCTTTGCAACAAGTCGGGCTTTGAATTTTTCAACCGAGCCATCAGTCTTGCGCTTGATTCGAAAAACCCACTTACAACCTACGGGCTTACAATCTTTGGGAGGAGGAATTAAATCCCATGTACCATGACTCATAAGGGCTGTTAACTCACTAGACATGGTTGCATGCCATTCAGGATGAGATACGGCTTGGCTCACACAAGTTGGTTCTAGGGAAGGTGGAAGGGAATGCTTGGACACAGTGTTCAATTGTTTAGGTTTGAAAATATTATTCATCGATCGAGTGGTCATGGAGTGATTACGGGTTGGAATATTGTCAATTGATGTTGAACATGGCAAGGGGATAGTAGATGCGGGGGAAGTAGATGAAGGGAAAGCATGTAAATTAAAGGGGAGATGCTCATGATGCAGATTATCAATTGACTCAGAAATAGAAGGTGAGTGAGATGGGGAAATACCTGGAGATGACGCGGAGGAGGCAGTAACAGCGTCCAAACTCGTTGATGATTCCAATGGTGGAGTGGAGATTGGCGAAGAGGTCGCAGGAACGAGAGGAACAAAAGAGGGAATTATAGGGCATGGAATTGGTTTGAGAAATTGATGGGTATGATTAGGCAGGCGGGTGGATGATAAATGTCCGGGTGAGTGGATTTTTGAGACTAGACTTTGAGTTTCATCAAACAGTACATGTTTGGACACATAAATTTGACCAGTTAAGGGATCAATGCATTTGTAAGCATTTTGGGTTGGTGAGTATCCTATAAAGACACAGGGAGTGGACTTCGGCTGTAACTTATGGGTGTTATATGGCTTGGTGAGAGGGTAACATAAACATCCAAATTTTCGTAATTTGAGATAATTTGGTTGATGAAAAAGAACTTCAAATGGGGATTTATTTTAAAGGAGAGGAGTGGGTTGACGATTTATGAGATAAGCAGCAGTTTGAAAAGCATGAGGCCAATAAAAGAGAGGTAAGGAGGCATCATAAAGCAAGGTGAGACCTGTTTCAACAAGATGGCGATGACGTCTTTCAGTAACACCATTTTGTTGGGGAGTGTGGGGAGCAGTAGTGTAATGACCTATACCATGATTGGACAAGTAAGGTTTTAACTTTAGAAATTCACCACCATTATCGGAGTATAAAGCTTTGATGGTGGACTGAAATTTTTTTTCCACCAGCATTTTAAATTGGGGAAGGATACTAGACACTTGAGATTTTGCAGACATTGGATAGAACAACATATATTTGGTATAATGGTCCACGAAAAGAAGATAATACCGTGCACCACAAACCCCAGTAATGTGAGCAGGACCCCAAACATCAGTGTATACAATGTCAAGTGGAGAGTAACTTTGAAAACTTGTTGAACCAAAAGGTTGTTTATGTGCTTTATTTGTGGAACAAGAAGTACATAAAGATGAAATTTTTTTTGTTGAAACAGGAAGGGATAATTGATTGACAAGATGTTGAACAATTTTAATGGAAAGGTGTCCAAGTCGTTTATGCCACCCATCAAGTGAAGTTCGTTCATGCACATAAGCAACTTTTTTTGGAGCGGGAGAAGCCACCAAGGAGTTTGGAAACATGTATACGCCATTCTCACACGCACCTCTTAGAAGTATTGCCCCCGTGGTTTTGTCCTTCACAAGAAAAAAAATGGGTGAAGTTCAAGAAAAACATTATTATGTTTGGTAAAGTGATGAACTGAAATGAGATTCTTATGAATATGAGGAACATATAAGGTATCATGTAAATGAAAAGTTTTGGTAGGTGTGGGTAAAGCTAAGGAACCAATATGTGTAACTGCCAAACCTGTACCATCACCAAGAAGAACCTCATCAGTGCCGTTATATTCAGAGTGAATAGATAGGTTTTGAAGATCACCTGTGATGTTTCATGCACCACAAACCCTAGTAATGTGAGCAGGACCCCTTAGTATCTTGAGTATCTGAGGATCCAGCACAATTAACAGACATTGTAGAGGATTGAAGTTTCGGGCAGATCTTGGCCGTGTGACCCAATTGGTCACAATATTGACATTTTGGCTGAAAAAGCCGGTTTGGATTAGGACGGCCTGAATTATTATTGTTGCGCTGGCGGTCTCTAAATGAGTCATTTGAGGAGCAGTTTTGTCCTGGTTGGCGAAAAAAACCATTTGCTCTGTTGCTTCCTCTGTTTTGCGGAGATGTAGAAGAGGCGGTTTCCTTGTTAGCAAAGCGGTGGCTGGTAAAGTTTGCAGCAGCCTCCATCCTCCTTAAGTAACTCTCATGCCCAACAAGCATATCATAGAGTTCTTCAAAGGCCAGAGATTTTTCTCGTGCTCGAATAGGAGCAACAATTTCATGAAATTCTGGACCTAACCCATGGAGGGCGTAGAGGGTTAAGTCATCATCAAAGATGGGGTGATCAATAAGTGCAATTTCATCAGCCAAGCTTTTGACCGTATGAAGATAATCTAAAATCGGTTGATTTCCACGCTGGATCAAGGTTAGTTCTTCCTTGAGTTGCATTGCCCTTGTACGCGATTTACTTGCATACAGTGTTGATAATTTTTCCATGCCTCGTGTGAGGTTTTGGTTGTGGCAATGAGAGGCGTGATGGAGGATGAAGTGGATGCAAGGATGGCGCTGAGAATAAGCTTGTCGTACCTTACCCACCTTTTTTTTTGTTGTAGACTGTGGAGTACCATCTGAGAGAGGGCACTGAGATTCTCCATTAACATAGTCCAGGAGATCATAGCCAATGAGAAGAGCCTCAAACTGTGCTCGCCATTGAGGAAAGGATGAGGGTGTGAGTTTCTCATTGATTTGAGTGGTGATGTTGAAAACAACAAAGGAAAGTTCAGGGGAGGAGGTAGGCTGATTTGTGGAAGACATGGGGATGAAATTCTCGTTGGAGAGATGATGCTCTGATACCATAAAGAGTATTAGAATACTTAGAAGTTTACAATGTAATTTTCAACATAGTTTTATTGATACTTAGCCTATAATTATATACTAATGATTACAACGACTACATATTCTATTAAAGAAAGATTACAACAATAAAAAAAAAACATTTATGGACAGAATATTTGTATTAATTCACAAGCATGATTGTAGTCTTGGTGTTGTAAATCAATAGCGGATTTCCTTCACACTGATGCTGCAATCACTTGCAGATTTCATGCATCTGCAGATTTCTAGGATCTTCTTTAATACGCTCTACCTGCGATGTACTTGATTACTTGGTGATTCTTGAGAGAGTGTTGGGTTGGTACTCTAGGATTAGATGTATTGTTAATTTAGAATGAAGTTAATTGAGGTTTATATGTCTTATAAGCTTCGCAATTAGTTGTTCCCATTTGGTTGTTGCGAGGTAAGTTTTTTCTTTCTATGTTCTTACTTGATTTGTTCTCTAATTTCTTTTAGAATTGTTGAGTTCTAGGCATTTTCATGGGAGTTTGAGCCTGTAATCGACTAGTACATTCATCATTTTGATGTTATGTTTTCTTTTTTATATATATAATTGTTTTCATCTCTTTCTTGATGATGTAGTACAAAGGGTGTATATGGTGTTTTTCACAACCTTTGTTTAGTTTATTGGGACATTTTGAGAGCTTTCAATATCTTGATTTAATTGGTCTATTTTCTTGCTTTGTGATTTGGGTTTTTTGGGGTTGACAAGCCCGTGTTCTTTGATTATCAAAAGTTGTTGATTTTTTTTTTTATCAATATTTGTTTTCCAGCTAGCTGTTAAGGATTTTAAGCTTTTTATTTGATGATAGTTTATTACCTTGATTGATGATGTTGTGCTTCAGTTGGCAAGGATTGTTTTTATTTAATCAAATTAGAGTTGAATTTTTTTATATTTCTTTAGAGCTAGTTAGTTAACAAATAATCTAAGTTAGATAATAACTTTGACATTGTAGGTTAGGGAACTATATACTAAGGCCATTTTTTTCTGTATTTTTGTTAATTTTACCATACAGTTGCAATTTACATATTTTTACTTTTCTATTTTATTCTATTTCAATTTACTTTTAGTTTTTTCTATTATTCCAATCAATTTTGATCCTTAGAAGTTTAAAAACAATCTTACTATTTTATTTGATAACAAGACATTATTATATGTCTCTTCTAATTTCATATATGACACATATTGTTTTTTAAAAGAGTGTTTTTCTTGGTAACAAAAATATATTTTCTAATCATACATAAATTCCTACATAAAAATCATATTAATGAATGGCTAATGAACCTTTTTCTAGTGTATTTGTTAGGATTAATTTTAGGCTCCATTCTATTTTAAAGATAAGTGTAGGTAAGAACTTTGCCCCTTCTTTGTTGTGATCTATTATTGTTTTTTTTTTCTTAACATTATTAAACTGGAATTCATAGTTATCTAACTATCAACTTTATAGTTTCACCAAAAAACTAGTGATTTAGGGTTTAATTTAGTTTGAGTTTGCATTCAAACTATTCATGATATTAATCTCTTTAAACTTAACTGATCCAATTAAAATTCAATCAACCTTGCTAAATCCAATTACATTCCAACTAATAAAAGAAAAGTTTTGAATTGAAAAAATAAAATGTATAGTGTGCAAATGGAACTTTAATTCATTCTTGATTTTAAAAAGATATTCATTATTTTATTGCATGTATACTATGATGTTATTTTTAAATAGTGCATGATATGTATAACTTCAATTTCAAAAAAAAATTATAATTGAAAATTAAAAAACATACAACTTGTAGATAATGAACTTTAAACATCACACCTGAATCTTTTTTAAAATATTTTCCATAAAGTTATGTGCTTAACAATAAAATTAAGAGAATCTAACGTAATATATATTGTTTAATGTTCATAAGTATCTAATATGGACGAGTTAGATATGAATTATGTACCTTATACTTATTGGTATAATATGTATGGATTTTTGTTACCCATACCAATCCCAAAACCTAGTGGGTAATTTTAATTGATATTTATTAGATATGATTTGATAAGGACTTGCTTTATATTTAGTGTATTGATATCTAATGGTACAAAAACAAAAGTCTAACTAAGCATAGCTAGTAGCAAGTCATTAAGGTTGTCAACTAGCAAGCCTATTCGAGCCTGTTTAACAATAAGTTTAACTAAGGTTGGCAGCCAGCAAGCCTAAACAAGGTTGATTAGCCCAACCCAACCTAACCATTTTTTTATTAACCCAAACTAAGTCCCTTTCTCTCTTTACCTATATTGAACCACAAATGGTTGTAAAGCTACCTTATTAGCCACGCACCACAATGCAAAGACCCCTCAACCTATTTTGTTTTTTAGAATGACTCGCTTATAAATACTATCATTTCACACCAATATATCATTTCTCAATCTCTTCTTAAAAGATTCCTACTCATGCCAATGACTATCTTCTTCATATACATGCCATAATATGAAATCCCTATATTTACTTGAAATGACCATTTTTAACATGCTCAACTTGACTTTGTACCTACTTTTATAGTCTGTAAAACATGCCCTCTCACGCTAATAATTATCTCCTCCAATCTATCTCATTCCAAGGCCACCCTTTTCTACCAATAACAAGCATGACACAACAATAAGGTAAGTTCAAGTGATTGAGTGTATAAATACACTTAGTCAATAGATAAGCAAATCAAGTCCTAAATATAAGATTTCATACACATGCCCATTCAAACTCACATCATATATAACTCTTTACTCTATGTACTTCATCTTCACATAAACATTTTACCATTCTTATATTTATTAACTTAATTATACGAGAGTTTTCTATTATAATATAAAACTTGTTTTGTAAGCTAAATCTTTAGCCTAGGATATAACTATAAAAATTCCAAATCTAGCTAGAAAATTTTCATGAATTCATCATTATTCCTAATGAAACTCCTTATAATATCCATAGAAAAAATGTAAAACCTCTAGGTGAAAAATTATAAATTAATTAGTTTTATGTAAAACAAAAAGAAAAATTCATAACTCTCGATCGGGTTATCAGAAAATTCTAAAAATTTATGTGGAGCCTTCTAATATGATGTCTTAGCTTGGGTTAAAATTTTAGAATTCTTAGATAAATTCAGAAAATTTAATGAAAAATTACAATTTGACTAGTTTTACATTATTAAGCGTAATTTAAATCCAACCATCAAAATGAGTTGAAGTTTTATGAGGGACCTTAAAATATATTGAATAAAATCTGGTTAAAATTTTAGAATGAATGAAGCTTGGTAGTGCTAGCAAAGAATAAAGACCGTCAAATGCAAGCAAAAAGACTCATTAAGGGTAAAATGATAATTTTCCATTAAAAATAAAACAAGGCAGCCCCTTTTCTGTTATGAACTATCAATTGGGCAATAACAAATATGGAAAGAAAAAAGTAAAAGAAGAATGTGAGAAATCAAGAGAAAAACAAGAAAAAGTGAGAGAGAGCTTTGAAACTTGTAAGATTTAAAGCCTTAAAACATTAAATTAAGAAAGAATCAAGTGAAGGAAGACATAAGAAAGGTGAGAAGGGCTGACCACACTAGGAGGAGAAGAAAAGTTAGGAGAACTTAGATTGGTAAGCATGAAAAATTTAGTTCTTACTTGAATGAAGTGTTTTTAGAATTATTTGAGTAAGTTATCAAACAATGACAATTAAATTTGATTTAATTTCTTAGATTCTTGATTTTGTTAAATTAGGGTTCTTATGAGAATTTGAAGGTTTTGAGAATAGTAGTAAACATGATGGAATTGATGTTGAATAGTATAGAAATAGTGAATGTAAGTAGTAATTAAGAAAGAAATTGAATAATTTTGAAAGAAAAGAACTTGTAATTAGGGATGAGGAAATATAGGAATGAGGTTTTGATTGTTTTATGTTTGAGAAATTATGTTTTTTTATCTTATTTGAAGTATTTAAAATAAAATATAGGAATGAGGTTTCTATAACTAAAGAAATTATGTTTTTTATCTTATTTGAAGTATTTAAAATATGAACAAGTGAAGAAACATGATAAGAATGTGAAAAGAAGGAATAAATAAATGGTGGAAATAATTCATGGGAGAATTCTTTAAGTGAATTAAAAAAAGAAAATTGATTAAAACTATAAGTTGAAAATGAGGTGATAAATGAATGAAAATTTTGGTGTAAACCCCAATTAAATAAAAGATATTACGTGATTCAAATTTAGGCACGTAGGAGAAATAATAATGAATTAATAATGTAGGACAATTTGATTTATTCAAGAGTTGTTTTGGGAGCAAGGCATCATGTAAGAGGAGTTGGGCCATCACAAGTAGATGGTAGGTGATTTATCCATTTCTTTTAAAATTTAAAGTTTCATTATTAGTTATGAGTTGTTTATGACATGTTGATATGGAAGAAGTAGAAAAAAAAAAGTGTTGATATTATAATGGGGATGTCGGGTAGTTGGTATGGAATTACCGGTTGGTTAGCATGAATTACTGGTTAGTATGGAATTATCAATTGGTATGGAATTACCAGTTAGTTAGCATGAAATTACCAATTAGTATGGAATTTCTGTTTGGTATGAAATTACCAGTTAAATTGAGTAATTTCATATAGAATTATCAATTATATTGGCTATTTATAGAAAATAGTCGGATGTTGGGTAATTCGTATGGAATTACCGTTTAGATTGGCTATTGTAGAGAATAGTCAGATGTTGGGTAATTCATATGGAATTACTGGTCATATTAGTTATTGATAGAGAATAGCCGATATTTGTTTGATTGTTGGCTATTTAAGAGGGTTAGTTGGGTTTGAGGCAAAATTATGAATTACCAAATTAAAAATTAAGTAATGAGTGTTGGTTATAGAGGTCCTATACGTATAGGATTAATAAATTATGAATAGGTTATTAATGTTGATATATAATTCGTTAGTGATGAAAAGTAATTTGATATATTTTGAAGATTTGTGAACATGATAGCTCTATCATTTTTAATGTGTTATCTTCCTTACTTCTTATTAATGTTATGTATACAGGTTGTTCACAAGGTGATGCAGAGCATTAAATATAAGCTTTGTGTTTTAATATGTTTATTTTGTGGGATGTGATATATTTGCTTTATATGTAATTTGTATTATACGTAGATTGTAATATATGTATCATGAAGATGTTTACTTTTGGTACTTATACCTTTAAAAAGTATGAGTAAGGAACTAATATCATTAAACTATTTTAAAAAGAATATTTAGTAATTATAATCGTGCATGTTTAAAAGATGGATGCATGTTAATGTAATAATTAATTTAATATGAATCTTTTGAGTTTATAGTGGTTTGTAGTTAATATTTTATTTGTTAATGATGTAAGGTTGAGAAAATACGATGAAATATAGTTATGTAGAATATTGTATGATGAGATGGTATATGATCTTGGATGGTTGGATCAAAGTAAAAGTTTTGAGTATTGTGATTGAATAAAGTCTAGTCGATAACTTGGTAATATCATAAAACAAAGGAAACTTTGCTGAATTTTTATAAAAAAAATCCTATAATCTTAGACATATTATTCAATAATTGATATTAATAAAGAAATATTTTGAGATTTCATTACATCATAATTTAAAGGTGTTACAAAAAAAATTATAAAAAACAATTTTTAGTTATTTATCTGTATAACAACTAGTTCCATGTTATCATCCATAGTTAGAATAAGAAAGGATATAAACTAAAAGTAAAAGTTGTTTTTTTCCTAATAAAAGTGGAGATACAAATGTGGTTTCCCAATAAGGTCTGTTTAGTATTATAGTTGTTGTTTTAGTTGTGGTTTAAAAAAATAGTTTTAAAAAAAGTGTTTTTTGTGAGGTTTGTAGTTGTTGTTTTAGTTGTGGTTTAAAAAAAGTGTTTTTTGTGAGGTTTGTTTTTAATTTTGATATGTTTGGTTAAAACTGCAATTAAAATTATAATTGAGAAAAAAGTTTATTGTGTTTGGTTAATATGCTTTTTGTATACGGTTTGATTGTAAAATTACTAAAAAGGATATATATATATATATATAAGGTAAAAGATTGTTGTTTTATAATTATGATTACATAAAAAAATGTAACCCTTGTACATTAATAAAAGTTTTTCATTGTCCCATCAAATATTTGCAATTCCATCTTATACAAAATCCATAAGTGAAGGCCTTTGTGATCCTTGAATAGCTAAGCGAGGTACAATATTAGATAAAAAGTTATCTGGAATGAAATTGAGATTATGATCATACTTAGAAAAAACCTCATCATCTTGTGATCGCCTTCTAATATAGTTATGTAGTGTTATTGATGCAATTACAATCTCAACTTGTGTTTTATATGGATAAGCAGACATGTTTTGCAAAATTCTCTATATTTGTTTCCATACCGCAAAAAAATATTTGATCACGTTATGTAATAATGAGTGTACACGATTAAACACTTCTTCACGGCCACTTAGTTGTTCACAACGCTTAAATTCTTATAAGTGATACCTCTCTCCTTTATAAGGACTCAAATACCCATACTCATTGGGATATCCAATATTAACTAAATAGTATTTCCTTACAAAGAATCATAACATGCTAATTTATTACAAAACTAAAAAAAAAATTAAACATTTTTCTACCAAGTTATCAATTTATTTTCAAATCACAACCTTCTTGTGGTTTTGGAAAATTTATACTACTATTATCCATAAATTCAAGAAGAATACATGTATTGTGTGCACTACCTTCACATCTTGCCCACACAAATATGAATTGCATGTCGAAACTAGAAGTGACCATAATATTTTTTGTTGGTATACCTTTTCTCCCAATAAATAGAATTTGATTATCAGCTAATATGCAGACACAAACATGTGTGCCATCAATTGCACCTACACAATTCAACATGTAAAAAAAACAAGTAATCATAAACTTTAATAAAATATTTCATATTAAAAAGAAATTCGTCTTACCTTGAAATGTGGCATATATCTTGAATTCAATGCAATTTCTCTTAGTGTGTTCATAAATTATGGATCAACTAGTTTTATGACTTTTATAGCAAACAAACATAATAATTTAAGGACTTTTTACAAACATCTACTAACAGTTTCACTTGAATGTTGAAATCTCTCATGCACTTCCCTATTTGATGCCCTTACTACTATTATAAATAGAAACATTGCCACATTTTTGATCTACTAGTTTTATGACTTCTACAGCAAACAAACATAATGATTTAAAGACTTTTTACAAATATCTACTAACAATTTCACCTGAATGTTGAAATCTCTCATGCACTTCCCTATTTGATGCCCTTACTACTATTATAAATAGAAACATTGCCACATTTTCAATAATGCTCATTCTTCTTAAAGTTTTTAAGCCATGATACATTTCTAAATCATTGCATTGATTCAACAAAATGGTTGTGTCCATTCTAAATATGTTGACACATAGTTTCCAATGACCTCTTAAAACCTCATTCAACTAACGTATCTCTGTGTTGTATGAAACCATATATGGTTTTTTGTGCATATAATTAATATATACATACTTATAGCTTTAGTCATGCATATAATTAATTTTTTTCATATCCAACTGCCTCTTTAAAATAAATTCATCATCTTCATCTTCACTTTCAATGTCATCATCACCATTATCATCATTATTGTTGTCGTCGTCGTTGTTTCCATCACCATCATCTCTAGTATCAGCAATTAAGGCATCATTACCTTCACAATTATGATAATTAATGTGGTTTACAATGCGGTTCATTACATTATCATAAACGTCATCAAAAACTTCGTTAAATATGACATTAAATCGTGGATCATCCATATCTTTAATACATGTCAAATAAAAAAAAATTATATGTTATTAATAAAATACTATAAATAATTACATATCATTCTATTAAAAAGAATTTTAATCAAAGAGTTTGTGAGAAATCGTTGATTACATACCTTTAAAGTCAAAAAAGAAGGTGTTCCACTTGAATGTTGAAATACAAATGAGAAGTTTGTTCTGAAGGAAGTTATGTCATTGGAAAAAATGAAACACATATCCCTCTTTATATAAAAAAATAGAAATAATGTTTACAATTCTTTTGAAATATTGTGCTTTCAAAATAATTACGTTCTGACATATATGAGCTATAATAAGAACATATATATGTTCTTTTATAGGCAACATTTTCAAACTTTCACATTATTCCAACAAAACTAATGTCCTCTCCCAATTATTCAAGATGCTTTGACCCCACCTTTTTATTTCTATTATTCTATATTTTACATCCTTATATGTTTTTAATTTATGCACTCTGCAATCATCACATGTATCATTTTTATTTGTAGCTTTTATCTTTAATTATTGTACCATTTATTTTTTGCTACCGTAAATAGTGATACTGACAATTAATATTTTAAAATTACATTGACTTAAATTTAGCAACTAATCTTTGGAATATTAATTCAAAAAATACACGTACCTCAACAATACGATAACCAATGTAAAAAATCCATAAATACACTAACTAATCTTTGAAATATTAATTCAAAAAAAATATATGCACCTCAATAGTCCGATAACCAACATAAAAATCCATAAATATACTAACTAATCGTTGAAATTTTAATTAAAAAAAATAGATGCACCTCAACAGTCTGATAACCAACATATAAAGTTGATAAATACACTGACAAATGTCTGAAATATAAATTAAAAAAAACCTGCAACATAATAGTCTACTATAATGATGACTCCAATGAACTTTTACAACTACAAACTACTCTTTTCAAAACTGTCATCATATTATTTTGCAAAAATAAAATAAATATATAGAAATAAATTATCGATCATGTCAAATAACATCACACGATACATTTAGCTAGCACTTGAATTTAGTTAATTAATTAACATTTAAGAAAAATAAAATCACACTATGTCAGTTATGCAGGTTTACTTCATGCATACATTCACTGCAACCATTTGAATTTCTGTTCAAAAGTACCCATATTGTATCACATTTCTCGTTTCCTTTATAAACCAAGATAATCCAAAGCAAAGTCATGAAAATCATCATAAACCAAAACTCTAGGAATTGAGTGGAGCTCAACCATCACTTCGGGAATACTATAGCCTACCCGATACATATTTAAAGAAGTTAAATCACTCTTTGTTGACATACTCTCAAGTAGTTGACCCCATCTTAATAGCATCTGAACACCAATTTCAGATGTTTTTTCTCTTTCTAACTTGACTCTCAGAAGGATCTCATTCTTTTCTTTTGCCACTATTTTTTATGTTGTTGGTGCTTGATATATTCACCCCACTAACCATTCGAGACATGTTAATGTCCAAATTTAAAATCTCATTGTCCTTTAAATCACCACTACCTTCTTCGAAATTAGCACCATTAATGTTGAATTTGCTTATACCAGGATTGACATCATTGCCACTAAGTACTCTTGATAAAGGAGCCCATGCAAACTCTCCAGTTGCGATAATATTGAAAAACATTCTATCAAATTTAATCTTCAAAGATGGTTCAATATCGTTTTGTCTAAATTTTTTGGCTTCTTTTATTTCCTGCATATAATAAGTACAAGTAATGAAGGATTATGAATTGAACATTTTTTCTGAAATTTGATAACAAGAAATGAAATTGTTAAGATGATAAGGAATTTACCTGAATTTTTGCATTCCACCACTTATGACTAGCTAAAATTGTTCCTGGTTCGCTACTCCAACCAACACCAATTTCAGAAATCAGTTTTGACTATATCCTCCAATTCTTTTTTGCTTCCATCCCATTTGTTTTTCAGTTGTGTTTTAATGAATACATGACCAGTTTGTTCTTTGAATGATGTTATAAGAAATTTCCTCCCTATTTTATCGAAATGAGTATTAGATCTAATTCTCATATCTATGGCCTTAATGCATAGATCACAAAATATATGCAACATTTCCTTTGTCCAAGTAGCCTTATCCAAAGATTCAAGACCTTCTATGGTATCTTTTAAAACATTTAACAAAAGTTTAAAATCAATCAATGATATCAATTACTTTGTGGGGGCATATATAACTATGGATTAAATCAATACAAAAACAATCAATGTTCTGTATTTACAAAAGTTACGTGGTTAGCAACAAACATTGACCATACATTTAATTTGAATGAGAATGTTCCCGTTAATTCCAAGTAAACTAGAAGGAGTTGCAATTTATCATGAAAACTAATTGAATCCTATTAATTTAATTTTTACTGTTCAGAAAACTTAATTTATGTTTACTTCTTTATAAAATCTTGAACTCAATTCAATGAGAGTTTTTCTTTTTTTAAATCACTTTATCATATCTTCAATTAATAACCCTTCAGAATAAAACATAATCTTAAAAGAAGATGACCAAGTGCAGAAACACAGGCTGCTTGGATTCTTAGAAAATAGAGGAAAAAACAAAAAGTTAAGAATCTATTTCTAGATTCAAAGTAGCACACCTTTCTTTCTCAGCATCTAAACACACGAATGCAAAATCAAAGTTTTGATTTCCTTCAAAAGTAGAAATCAAAGTAATAAACAGTGAGAATTTGGTCTTATCCTACATTAAGGATATGTTAACAGCTCACTCTTTAGGATTTTTTTTATAAACAAATGCACACTAAAAAAATCTACCATTAGTCAAGCACAAACAACATATAATATGCATAGTAAACAAATCAGCATGGATGCGTAACATTATTTCTAGTAAACAAACAAAAATCAAGTAGTAATGCTGTAAACTAGTAGGCATCAACAACATAACAAATTTCAATTAGAATAACATATAATTACACATAGTAAACAAATTATGAAGTAGCATAGAAGTGAAATTTTTAGCTCAATTAAAAAAATTAAAGATGGAAATAAGGTAGGAACTTACGGGTCTCTCTCTCGTGTGACTTTTCCCAACATGAATTTGTTGTGTTTTTCTGCAAACCGAAACAATGGAGACCTAGCATATAAATGAATTTTTTGAGTTAAATTAAAAAAAAAATTAAAGATGAAGATAAGACAGGAACTTACAAGTCTATCACTTGTGTGACTTTTTTCAGCAAGAATCTGTTGCGTTTTTCTGCAAATCGAAACAATAAAGGGATAGATCAGTGAAGGTAAAGGTGACAGATCTTCGTTTGAAAGAAGAAGGGACAAAAGGGAACAAGGATGCTCTTTAATTTGGTGTCTAATTTTAGCGTCATGTACAGGTTGTTTTTGAAAAATTTTGATAAATTGTTTCTTGTCTTTTGGCAAGAGACGAGAGAAGGGAATAGAGGGAAAGGATGGAATTAGAAAATTGGAGTCCAAATCAATGACAGTAATTTGAGAACAAAGGGGAAGATAAACTCTTGGTTGTTGAGAAAGTATTACAATGTTTAATGTAGTGTCAGCGGTGAGAGAGAGGAAAACATGCATGAAAAGCAATTGTATTTCACAAACTAAGGTCCACCCTCAGTTTTAGACTGGAATCCACGTCAAAAAACGTGTGGTTGGTATTAACCAAACACTTTAAAATATCTTTTAATTCCGACCGCCGCCGCAACAGCAAACCCAAACACCATTTTAAAGGCGTGTTTGAAATTATGGTAGTGTTAATGGTTCAAAGTGTTTTCACTTAGAAATGCATCAAAATAAAGTTTTTTATTTTTATTTTTTTAAAATTAATTTTTCTATTAGCATATCAAAATGATCCAAAAATATTAAAATTAATTTTTCTATCAGCATATCAAAATGATCCAAAAATATTAAAAAATTATTTAAATTAAATTTTTTAAAATAATTAAAAAAATACGATTTACACTGTATTTCCAAACATATTCTAACATCGGGCTAAGAAAGGAAAGATAGCTAAAAAATTTTGAAATTTATATTAGAAGAGTGAATTTGATCCTTGCCTTTTATGAAAAAAATAATCAATTCTTTTAGTTTAAAAAACTCAATATTGAGTCTTATATTTTATATGTTTTGGAACTGCTACAATCAAAATTAGAAATGCATTTAAAAGAGTTAAAATATGAGAATTTTAAAAAGAATTAACACTCAAGTCAACGTGGGTCAAATGACTAACTTATAATTTTAAAAACTAGAAAACTAATTTCCAAAACCCATAAAAACTACAAAGACCGAGTCGTAATTCACTCAACCTTTCAGTTTTTATTTTATAAATCTTGAACCAAAAGGAAAAAAAAAAAAAGAGGACGAAAGGGATGCTACGACGCCGTTGTTGGAAGTTCGGCTACGGTCTTTAAACAGAACTCAGTAAGATGTGCCCTAAATCTCGTATCTCGATGCCTAGTAATCTTGGAAACATAAAACCCTTTTCAACAGCATCGACATAAACCACTGAAAAAAAACTTTAAAAGCTTTTGTTTCTGTGCTGTAAGAATACATATTTTTTTAAATTTTAAATTAATTTTTTTGTGTTTTAAAATTAATGAAAAGATTTGAAAAGTTTTTTTTTATTGTTTTATACGACGGTATCAAAACTAAATTTTAAAAAATTAAAAAATATTATTTTAAATAAAAAACCTTAAAAAATAATCATAATTATAAAAATCAACCTCTCTCTTGTATACATACCACAAGAACAGCAAGTAATATTTTTCCTCTTAGAAAAAATCCCCACAAACAGCCCTTTAGAATCGCGTTTCTTTTGCCTGACCCAGCTTTTACATCTCTTCATAGACATACCACAGATCACGTCTTTTTGTTGCTCCCTCTTCCCCCCCCTCTCTCTCTAGATTTATTATATATTTCCCCTTCCTCTCTCTTTCTCTCTCTGTTTGTTTTTTGGTCACGGGACCTCTACCGCCCCTGTTGCCCACAGAAAGGCATATCTCACAGGCTAATTTTGATAAAAACATGGGACATTTGAACCAAAAAGCACAAAAAAACCACCCTCAGCCCCGCTAACCTTAACCCTCAAGGCCATAACCTTCCAAAACAATTACACCACTACTGGGAAAAAAAGGTGATCTCATCTCTCCTTGCAAGCTCACTCTCATATTCTTTAAAGCTACATTTACAGCGCCTAACTATCTCTCTTTTTTGTTTTGTCCATTCACTTATTATTATTTTTATGCATGTGTGTCACATTTTATTTTCTTGCAATCAATTGGAAGACCTAGCTTTTGCTGCTGCTGGTATGCATGTATGTCTGGTATATAGCCGCTGCTGCTGCTGGTGGTGTCCCAAAATATATTTATACAAGTACAAAAACAACTTAATACCCCCGAGAAAAAATAGAAGACATGCAATTAAAAGAAACCCTTTTGGCACAAGGACTTTTGTTTAGGGATTTTAGGTCTATCTGGTTAATTAAATAGGGGGTTTTTATTTAATTTTGTATCATCTTCTAGGGCATGCATTTTTCACATGATCATGTACCAAAAAATCTGGTTGTGGGTTTTGGATGGTGTGGATCCATTGTTGTTTTCCTACAGTTACTGCAACGATTAATGGTGAAACGATGCTAATGTACGGTTCCATGGCACTTTTTGTATCTGGGTTTGATGGGTTAGGGTTTTAACTGATAATCTCTGCAAAAAGATTGAGGCTTTGAGGTGGGTTTTTTTTGTTTTTTAAGGGTCTGGGCCTTCTTTAATTTTTGTTGTCGATTAATTTATAATGTTTGATTTGTTTCATGTGTTATTTAGTCGTGCTACTTTGTCTTGTACCGTAGCAGAAGCTATGTTTTACAAGTTTGTAAGGGAAGATAGAGAAAACAAAATTTAATTTTTTGCTTTCGTAACCCTCTGTAATGTACATGGGTTCTGCACCCCTGCATGTTGATTTGAATTTTGCTAGGTGCGGAAACCCCCTAGATTTTGATGACAGCTGCAGTTGTTTTTATCTGCATTGTATTAATTTGATAAATTAAAATTCAATCATTTCTTAATTAATTGGCTTTTTTTGGGATTCTTAATTGAATGTAATGAGAGTAGATTTTGCTCCTCTTTTTATATTAAAATATCAATATCTCCTTTTTTTAATCAATTACATACGAACACATTATGTTCATTTAATGAGGTCAGTTTTAGGAGAAAAAATGATAATACTTTGCAAATTTATTACAAATAAACAACCACGGTAAGTTATGCACATAAGGTGACCTGGATGAGATACAGAGGGAAGTGACTTCACTCAGACTGACTTTTTTTTTTTTAATGCAGTGATAGAACTTTACTGGACTAGTATAGAAAAAGATTAAGACGTAGATGTTGCAAATAACCAGGTTGGGCTTTGGAATCATTAGGCAACTCAGTATCTTTGAGTTTTATTAACTGAAGAGAGGAATGATAACTTCGGTTTTCAACTGTTGAAGGATGTGATAACTTCAGTTTTCAACTGTTGAACGATGTTCACTTAATATCAAATGACTAGCAAAAGTGAAAACGAGGGAAATTTTGTTTATTCAGAATAATGGGTCGCAATCTTTTTTGAAAACTGATGAAAACATGACCTTTTTTACTGTTAGATTGTTGTGGGTTTCTGTGGAAATTCAATGATAAGATGAGTTCATTATTTTAGAGATGGTTACAATCATTCCATCTTCCTTTCTTGTAATGGTCTTGTGAAACATTAGAAGTCATTAACTGAATGAGGTCATGATATGCAAACCTTGAGTCAGTACTGCCCTTGCAATAGTAATGGATAATTTGGTGTTTCCTTTCCCCACCTCAAGAATGATTAGAATTCACAACCCCACCTTTCTAGGTGCTTCTTTTGAATGATATCGCTCATACAAGTGTTGACCCTTTGCACCTGTATCGCCTTCCTTTTCTAATGTGGTCTCCAATTACCTCATCACAAGAGAGCTTCCCTATGGTGGATTGATTGAAAAAACAAATCCCAAGTGCAGTTCTGAATTTTATTTGGCCCTAGCACCTTAGGAATTCATACTTGATGAAAGCAATAGGCCCTGCTCCCAAGTCGTATTGAATCAGAGCTCTTCTTGCTAACGTCCTCTGGTACATGGAAAGCTGTAGAACATGTTTTTTTAATATATAAATATAACAGTGAAAGTAATAAAAACATTTGCCTGCTTGCTTTCCTTGTTGGATTTTTAAGTGTTGTTTGAAATCTCAATTGAAAGGGACATGGTATTCTGTGTTTACATGTTAAAGTGGGGATTTTTAAGTCTGATTTTGTAATGTCAAATTATTTATGATTAAAGATTCTTCAATCTCTTTGTCAAGCCTTCTAGCCATTAGGTTATTATGTATACTTGTATTTGCTAGTTGCTTTTGCCCACAGCGTAGTACTCTCTATATTTATTCTGCGGAAAAAGTGCTGATTGTGCTGATTTTTACATGTTTGAAAACTTTTCTGCACTATCCTTTTCTGTTGCTATAGAGAAGAAGGCATGAATTGATGCATGCTTGCTATAGTTAGATAAAGCATTACCATGGTTGGTGCGAGGTTCCTTTTTATTTGATGTGCATAAACCTGGAAATTTGGCATGCAGTTTGATTATCTGCCATGTGATTTTTCCCTCCATATCTGAGAATTTGTTGGGCCAATAATTGGCTTGATTAGCTAACAATAAAACACGCTATGTTGAATTACTGGACTACAGATTGTTTGGGAGTTTACTTATCAAGGACGCCTTTAATTACCACCATTTATGACTGGCAGCTTTTTTTTTTTTCTGAACATTTCTCTGACTGTTTGATTTATTGACCTGCACTAGAACAGGGAAATGAGTTTGGAATGACCAATACATGTTTTGTGGGACTGCAGATTTCAGTTTAAATTATGGATGTGCTTCCTTGTAATGGTGTTCAGCATGCTGGAGAATCTGATTGTGAATGACAGAGTTCAGGGACAGATTTTACTTATGATGGAGAATCTAATGGTTTTAAACGTGTAGAACAAGTTGAAATGGATGATGGCAGAGTGAATGACTTATTGCTAAATGTAGAAGAGTCTCGTATAGAAAGACAATGTGAGGGACTAGGGACAGTTGACAAATTGCATATTTCTGAAGGTGTAACTTCATATTCTGATTGTCAGGTAGAGAGCCAAAGGTTATCCTGTGATTCTCAGGATTTTGGAGAAGATGACATAAACATACAGAATTATTACACAGAACCCAATGCAGCCTCTGAAAACTCTAATTTAATTGTTGACACCATTGAAAGCGAACCAAACAGCTGTAGGTATGGAGAACAATCTCTTTTAGAGCCTCACTGGCTAGAACACGATGAATCCGTGGCACTATGGGTCAAGGTAACTCTTTTTTTAATTTCTCTATTCTTGCTTCCATGAAATAACAGTTGGTCTTTAGCAAATGCTGTATAGAAAATGTTGATTGTAAGATGTCACATGCAATGTTAATCTTTTGGGGCTTGGATTGTGCTGGTGGTGCACTACCCTTTTTTTGGGGCTCCCCTGGTGTTGTCTTTCACATGTTAGGAAAAGTTTTTTTAATCCAGGAATTTTAAAATTTCTGTATATTACTGGGGATTTTTCCCAAGTTTGATTTTCATGCTGATACTCCTATGATCTTCTAAGTATAGTGGAGAGGCAAGTGGCAGGCTGGAATCAGATGTGCACGGGCAGACTGGCCATTGTCAACTTTGAGAGCCAAACCAACTCCTGATCGAAAGCAGTATTTTGTGATATTTTTTCCTCACACCAGAAATTATTCCTGGGCAGATATGCTGCTTGTCCAGCCAATCAATGGATTTCCAGAGCCTATTGCATATAAGACTCACAAAATTGGGCTAAAAATGGTTAAAGATATGAGTGTTGCACGGCGGTTTATAATGAAAAAGCTGGCTGTTGCCATGGTGAATATTGTCGATCAGTTTCATTCTGAGGTATAATTTTTAATCTTTTGTTGTTTTTTTTTTTTCAAATACTTATTGATACTCATGCCTCTGTTACTGTTTCCTTGCAATTTCTCTCTTTGTTCTTTTAAACTTGTCATAGGCTTTAGTAGACCCAGCTCGTGATGTGATGGTCTGGAAGGAATTTGCCATGGAGGCTTCACGATGTAGTGGTTATTCTGATCTTGGAAGAATGCTTCTGAAACTTAAAAATGTAAACTCCTTTCCCTGTCGATGGTGTAGGTTCTAGGTCTTTTTTCCTCCTTTTCTTTTTACAATGGAGCAAGTAGAACTTATGATCTATAAGAGCCAAACCCCCCTACTGATTCCTTAAAGCTATGCATTTGTTCCTTTCTTTTTTATGCATTGAAACATGTGTTCATTAAACGTGGGAGAAAGCAGTTATGAATAAACTTTACTGTTTGGAAATTAAGTTGTTTGCTGTTGCATTTCCTTGTTTTTTGTTTATAAATTTAGTCTTTTTTCATCACGTGTCAAGTTGTCATGCTCTGGTGTTTTTCTTTGTGGACTATAATTTAGGTGCATTGGACCATTTGAAGACTTCTTTTTTTCCCTACACATGTTAAAACATGGACCTTTTAATTCCGCATTTATTCACCAATTTTTTTTTCCCTTGCATTAATTTAAACACCAAACAATCCCCCTCCCCCCTCTTGGTAAATGATGATGTAATGGCACTTGTCCTTTCTCTGCAGATGATTTTGCAACAGTACATAAGTTCTGATTGGCTGCAGAATTCTTTTCAATCCTGGGTACAACAGTGTCAAGTTGCATGTAGTGCTGAATCCATTGAATTGCTTAGGGAGGTATGTATTAACTTGGCTGCTGACACATTAATTTGACTGCAGGTTGTTCTGACATGTAAAAGGCATGCTGAAGTTAACATTTCTGTCATGTCAAAATTATAATAGAATAAATTTCGTTCCTTGATATGGTATTTGATATATTCATCTACCACATGGGACTTTCTAGAAAATTGATAAAAAAAGGGCATGCGAATGTCTGCTTACCTAAATCAATTAAAATTTATTTATTATGCAAAAACATCCACATTCAATTCATGTTTTTGCTTCTTGTGATTAACTTTGAAATGTTTATTCAATAACCAGTTGATGCATATCTAATGTATTGTTGTAAGAGCTGAGCTATGTGATTTCCACAATTGTAACAGATTGACATAGAAAGCAAATGCCACACAACCTGTGGCCATATGAACTTTCAATACAGTAAGCCTCTCCCTATTTTAGGTTAACCCTGTCTCGTGGGTTGCTTCATTCGTGCAAGGATACATGATTGTTTGCTGGGCCATTAGGCTTCAGCTTGCACCTGCGCTGCCCACCTCCCTTTTCGTGCTAAGTTTTATAATCTTGTATCTTTGTCTTCAAACATTTGTTGATTGTGGCTTTCTGTGATTCAAGGAATTGTACAATTCTATTCTATGGAATGAAGTCGATTCTCTCCATGATGCACCAGTGCAATCGACATTGGGATCCGAGTGGAAAACCTGGAAGCATGAAGCTATGAAGTGGTTCTCAACCTCCCAACCTGTGACAAGTGGTGGAGATATGGAGCAGCAGAACTGTGACAATCTCTCTCCCTCAGCCATCAGTCTTCAAGCTACCAGGAAGAGGCCAAAGCTTGAAGTTCGCCGTGCAGAGACACATGCTTCCCAGGTTGAGTCCAGCAGTCTACTTCAGACTACGAATGTCGAAATTGACTCAGAGTTTTTCAGTAATCGAGACACTGTCAATGCTCATACTTTAGAATCAGAGCTTTCTAAAGAGGATGGTTTTGGCGAGGTAGCTGCACCTTTAGAGTCACCTTGTAGCATGGCTGATAGATGGGATGGGATTGTAGTTGAAACAGGGAATCCTGAGACTGTACAGAACAAAGGTGTAGAAATGACACCTGTTAATGAAGTTTTGGCTAAGGAAAGCATGGAACCTGGGAGTAAGAATCGCCAGTGTACAGCTTTTATTGAATCTAAGGGAAGACAGTGTGTGAGGTGGGCTAATGATGGTGATGTTTATTGTTGTGTGCATCTGGCCTCTCGTTTTGCTGGCAGCTCCACTAGAGAAGAGGCAAGTCCTGTTCATGGTCCTATGTGTGAAGGTACCACTGTTCTTGGTACTCGATGCAAGCATCGGTCTCTACCAGGTACCACATTCTGCAAGAAACACAGACCCTGGCCTGATGCAGAGAAAACCTCAAATTTGCCAGAGAATCCCCTCAAGAGAAAACATGAAGAGATCTTTCCCAGTTCAGACACCACATATTGCAAAGAGATGGTATTGTCTGGACAAGTTGAAAATCCCCTTCGAGTGCAACCTGTCTCAGCCATGGATGGTGATGCCTTTCATGGAAGGAAAAGCTTACCAGAGAAACTTGAGCATCCTGGCCATGATTGCAATAGCTCCAAGATGCTGCACTGTATTGGCTCAAGCTCCCTTGATAGTAGTATCCTGTGTCCTGAGAGTCCAAAGCGCTATTCGTTGTACTGTGACAAACACATTCCTAGTTGGCTCAAGCGTGCTAGAAATGGTAGAAGTAGGATAATATCGAAAGAAGTGTTTATAGATCTTTTGAAGGATTGTCGCTCATTGCAGCAGAAATTGCATTTACATCAAGCATGTGAGCTTTTCTACAAGCTTTTCAAAAGCATTTTCTCTTTAAGAAACCCAGTTCCTATGGAGGTTCAACTTCAGTGGGCTCTCTCTGAAGCTTCTAAAGATTTTAATGTTGGGGAACTCTTGTTGAAGTTGGTTTTAACTGAAAAGGAGAGACTCAAAAAGTTATGGGGCTTTGCTGTGGAGGAAGATTTACAAGTTTCCTCTGTCATGGAAGAACCAGCAATTTTTCCATTGGCTATCAACTGTAGCCATGATGATGAAAATTCTATTAGGTGCAAAATATGCTCAAAGGAGTTTCTCGATGATAAAGAGCTTGGAAACCACTGGATGGACAACCATAAAAAGGAAGCACAGTGGCATTTCAGAGGTCATGCTTGTGCCATATGCCTGGATTCTTTTACTGACAGAAAAAGTTTGGAAACCCATGTGCAGGAGAGACATCATGTGGAATTTGTTGAACAGTGCATGCTGTTCCAGTGCATTCCTTGTGCCAGTCACTTTGGGAACACTGACCAGTTATGGTTGCATGTCCTCTCTGTTCACCCTGCTGATTTCAGGCTGCCAAAAGGTGCTCAACAACTTAATCTGTCTATGGGTGAAGAGAAGGAGGATTCCTTGCAAAAACTTGAGCTGCAAAATGCAGCATCAATGGAAAATAACACTGAGAATTTAGGTGGTCTAAGAAAGTACATTTGCAAGTTCTGTGGCCTGAAGTTTGATTTACTACCTGATCTTGGTCGCCACCATCAAGCTGCTCATATGGGACCAAATCTATTCAGCTCTCGCCCCCCAAAGAGAGGTGTTCGATATTATGCTTATAGATTAAAATCTGGAAGACTTAGCCGCCCGAAATTTAAGAAAGGTCTGGGGGCAGCAACATATAGCAGCATCAGGAACAGGATGACTTCTGGTCTGAAGAAACGTATCCAGGCTTCAAAATCACTTGGTAGCCAGGGACTAAGCATACAGTCTAATTTGAATGAGGCAGGGGCTTTAGGTAGATTAGCAGAATCTCAATGCTCAGCGGTTGCAAAGATATTGCTTTCTGAGGTTGAGAAAACAAAACCTCGGCCTAATAACCTTGATATCTTAGCTATTGCACGCTCTGCTTGCTGCAAGGTGAGCCTAAAAGCATCACTGGAGGGGAAATATGGAGTGTTGCCGGAGCGTTTTTATTTGAAGGCAGCCAAGCTCTGCAGTGAGCATAATATTCAAGTACAATGGCACCAGGAGGAGTTTAGTTGTTCCAGAGGATGTAAGAGTTTCAAGGATCCAGGATTATTATCACCCTTGATGGCTCTTCCAAATGGTTTTAAGGGGAAACAGATGATGCATTCATCTGATCATATAAAGAGTGAGTGTGAAGTGGATGAGTGCCACTATATTATAGATGTGCATGATGTTACAGAGGGGTCTAAGCAGAAGGCTACCGTCTTGTGTACCGACATGAGCTTTGGGAGGGAGACAATACCAGTGCCATGTGTTGTAGATGAAAATCTCCTGGATTCCCTCCATGTCTTGGCAGATGGTTATGATGGTCAAATTAGTAAATTCCCCAAGCCCTGGGATACTTTTACCTATGTAACAGGGCCAGTTCATGATCAATGTGATGGTCTGGACATTGAGGTATCTTTTGGTTGGGTTTCTAATTTGTTTTTTAGATTTGATTTGATTTTGATTATGACCAATTGTATAGATGTGGTATGCACTTTTTGGTTGTCATCCTACATTGGAGATGATTGAACCCTGATTGGCTGCTGAGGACACTGCAATTCGAAATATAAAACACATATACACAGACACACATATGCATAGAGATAGAAAGGAAGACAAACCCCAAACAAATATGCTCGTTCATGCCATCTGCATATCCATATAATTTTAGAAATGCATTGAACACTGCTTTTTTCTCCTCCCACATCCCTTTTCATGTAGGGTTTGCAATTGAAGTGTTCTTGCCAATATTCAATGTGCTGTCCTGAAACATGTGATCATGTTTATCTCTTTGATAATGACTATGAAGATGCGAAGGACATATATGGGAAATCCATGCTTGGCAGATTTCCGTATGACTATAAGGGGCGGCTTGTTCTGGAGGTAATTTCATTTTCTTTTTACCAGTGCAAATAGTTACTGATTACACTCCAAAGTTGATGTTCTTTTGATAGCTGAGTATCTATGATTGACTGCATATGGAGTAGCTTCCTCATCCCCTGAACTTCTATTCTCTGCAAATTTTTTATTGGCCTGCTGCTTTAAGAGTGTCTGGTGTGGTGACTGATACATGCTATTGTTTCTCTCTTCTATATTACTTGCCAATTTGATTCCATAAACTGTATGTGTGTGAATCCCGTAATAGAAAATAACGTAAAAATCTATCTTCCATTCACATCACCACCTTGCTCGATTCCCCCATCATAAGTAGCTTTTACTTGATCTGATGACGGGAGATGGCATGAAAGCTAGTTGAATTTCAAGAAAGTTGAAAAGAGCAGGAATTTTTCTAGTTATGAAACATCATGCTACTAATACCAATGCTCTTTTTTTTTTTTGTGAGGGATGAAAGAAGAACTGTATTGGAATGGGACGGATATATGGATTTATAGAAGAGATGCCCTCCCATAAAACAATAGAAGAAACAAAATGGAACACGAGAGCATTAGAATTCTATTCAATGTCAGCTAAGTAAACATCCTAAAGGTTCCTAAAGCATCACACCATAAAGAAGTGATGAATGCTACCCTGTACCATTAGAATATCCTCAAAGTTAAGGATGTTACTACTTTAATGATTCTACAGTGTGCAGAACAAAGCACATATCTTTTAACTGCTCACACCTCTGATTAAGCCTTCAAGTATAAATATGATAACTTAAAGGTATTGGTTCAAGATGCTTGCAAGTATCTAGTATCAGTACTTTAGATTTGATCTGATAAATGATAAAAACCAGGATTCTGTTGGCCCATGAGATCACTAGGTCTTAATTTTCCCCTGATGGAGTTAAATAGTTGTTAAACATGTAAAACTTTGTACTCCATTTCTCATTTCTGTGCCAAGCTCTATTTGACAAGCAGATATAGCCTGTTGTTTTGGTTCTCTCCCTGCCTATTTGTGAGAGGTTGGTGGGGATTTGGTGGCCTGCACCCTTGTTTTGCTGATGAGATTTGCATTTGAAACATTTCTTGCTAAATTGTGCAGGAAGGTTACCTTGTTTACGAGTGCAATAGCATGTGCAACTGCAATAAAACTTGCCCAAATAGAGTTTTACAGAATGGAATACGAGTGAAACTGGAAGTCTTTAAAACAGATAATAAAGTAACAATACTCCTCAATTAGAGTTTTGCTTTCAATTGTTCACTGTCTCTAGAGTACCATATTAATTTGTCTTGCTGAAGTACAGGGTTGGGCTGTCAGGGCAGGTGAACCAATCCTACGTGGTACATTTATATGTGAGTACATTGGAGAGGTTTTAAATGAACAGGAGGCAAGCAATAGGCGTGACAGGTTATAAACTTTGAAAAATGCAATTTTTGTTCATTTTGGTTTTTTTGCTTTGTTTTGAATGTGCCTTGTTTGATTTTTAGGTATGGCAAAGAAGGTTGCAGTTATATATATAAAATTGATGCTCATACCAATGATATGAGCAGAATGGTTGAAGGACAGGCCCTTTATTTTATTGATGCTACAAAGTATGGGAATGTTTCACGGTTCATCAATCACAGGTAGGGAATGCTGTTAGGTATTATTCCTTGCAGTAGTCTTCTCTATAGTTTGAGAAATTTGCTTCTTGGAGACAAATGTATCAATGTGAACCAATTAAAATTTCATCAAACTCGATTGAACCATTTGATTTTCTGCAAAGTGAAGATGTTATCTAGGTTTGATGATGCCTATCTTTAGATATGCCAAGCATTAGCATGATGCCTTTATGAAGATGGATTTGTGAGATAAATGTGTCTGCAAAGCTCAGTTGCCATTTTCATATGAAAAAAAGCAATACCAATGCCTTCAAAACATTTCATAATCCAAATGATGCCTGTCTGATGTGATCATATGCAGCATAATGTGTCATTATCAGATGAAATGTTGATAGCAAAGTAGATTGCCAGTTATACAGAAGAGAAGTATAAGAATTGCTAAGATCTAACATATACGAAACATCAAGCAACTCAAGAGAGTAGTTCTTCAAAGACCTGACTTTCTCCCATCAGGGTACTGGATGGACCATTCATGGAACCAGTCCCTTCATGATCTTTAACCCATGCAGTAGCTGTCTGGCCAGAACTGCAAACTGTGGAAACCAATAACCTCGTTGGTTTTTCCAAGGAAAATTTCTATTGAACTAGAAAACAAAATATTTAAAAGAATTTTTGTTGGAGGACTCTCTAGATGCATGCGAGGTTCGTGCTTTGAAGTACAGGTAGACATATTTTGTTATATAGTTGTATTTATGTTTAAAATAAGGTTAACAACATCCCTACGATTGCACAAGGACATCTTTGTAGCCTTTATTTTCTTGTTTGATGGCTGGTTAGTTAAAGACATTGGTAGGGGAAAAAGGACATGACAATTTAGTAATGCCATAAATCACTTTACCATCCACCTGCTTCTCCTGCCTAAGCAGTGGGGTCAATTCACCACATGCTCTTCAAAATTAGAAGCTTTAGCTTTTGGCATGTAATTTTAACATATAAACTTTCAATTGCATCAACACATGAAGAGACTGATTGCCCATATTTTAAGGGAAGAAAAGCCTCAAGAGTGGGGTAGATGATGGAATAGGGTTCAGGTAGTTGATTAGTTGTCTTAAGTCTTTTCTGGCATGTTATTTTGTCTGCTTTAGGCTTTGCTTGTTGATTCACACTTGACATATGTTCATGTTGGAAGCTGCATGCCAAATCTTGTGAACCACCAAGTTCTGGTCGACAGCATGGATTCTCAGCGTGCTCATATTGGTCTTTATGCAAGTCAGGATGTAAGTAATCACCTCATTCCATCTTGAATATCAATTTTTGTATGCATGGAACTAGGGATGTAGAGATACACATGTTTTCTTGAATCTTATATGTAACTTCAAGACAATAGTTCAAAGGAAGTTTTGTGGGATACTTTTCTGGGCTCTTATTCCTGGTGCATGGTGTATGAGGGGTTCATCTTTACTTTATTGCAGTTCATAGCATACTGCATCTATTTGTTAATAGAACATATTTGTCTCAGCACTGTGTTTGTATTGATTACTTGCACGTTTCATTTATTTGGTTAACCATATCATGTGCAGATAGCTTTTGGTGAAGAACTGACATACAACTATCGGTATGAGCTGCTGCCTGGAGAAGGATATCCTTGCCATTGTGGAGCTTCAAAGTGCCGGGGCCGCCTGTATTAAATCTTAAAATTTATCGTGCTCTCTCCTTCATGAAATAATGGGATGTGGAGAACCTGACACAAGAATCAGATTCGGATGTGTTCAAGGATATTGTGGTTGTTATTCGTTGGCTGATCAAATTGCAAGTAGCTGCCCCAGTGGATTTGGTATCAAGCTGAGAAGATATTGGCCAAGTCCCAAGCAATGGAGCTGGAGGCCTGTGGTCCTCGAGCTACAATCATCTTCTCAATGTCCCGGCAAGTAGCCTGTGTTTATTCTCATTTGTTGATACATTTTCATCCATGAAAGAGGACATCCATAATTTTATCTTGGCTTCTTTTTGTATGGAATGGCTAAAATCGGTGCCTCCTGAGCTTAATGGAAAGTGTAGGTTTTATTTTTCCTCGTCGAAAGAGGACATCCATAATTTTGGCTTCTTTTTGTATGGAATGGCTAAAATCGGTGCCTCCTGAGCTTAATGGAAAGTGTAGGTTTTATTTTTCCTCGTTTTTTTTTCAGATTGTAGGGATATGTGTTCTCCTGATATGTATACCAATTTGAGCATAATCAAGGTGTAAATGTTACAAGAAAAACCAAGCTACTGGAGGGCAAGCCGACAAGCCCAACTTTGATTTCATTTTGGTTTGCAGGTGTTGCGGTGGGCATGGCCTTGAAGCTTGAGTGCACAGAAAAGTCGAAGCAGCTTGTGGAAGGTGAATTCTGGGTTTCTTTGTTAGCCTTACGAATTAAAGGGGCTCAAGTAAAAGAAATATTATAAAATACAGATTAAAAAGATTGAAGGAGTACAGAGACCAATCATTGGTTTAACCTTCAAGTTATTGACGCAATACGTTAATATTATTCCCACAATTTTCTGGATAATTTAGCTTGAGTAGCAACCTCTTAATGCATTCTTGTAGAGCTAAACAATATTGGAGGAAACTAAATTATTAACACTTGCCTATATAATATTGGTTCATTTTATTTTGATATCGTTGTAAATATCATATGTTGCGGGTCAGATTTTATTTTTTTTTGTTGTGGATCAGATTTATTTTAGCTAAAAAATAAATATGCAAGTTTTTTTAACATGTTTTTGAATATAAAAAAATTCTTAATTATAAATAAAAATGCATATGACTGCATCCTCGCAATTAAATAAATCAAGAATTAATCTTGCTAATAAATATAAAAAAGAAAATTGTTAATGTTAACTAAAAACTAAACTGGAAAACTATATATATATATATATATATATATATATATACATATATATGAAAATATTCAATAACTGTTTCTTGAAATAAATATTTTTTTTAATAAAATGACAATTAAAAAAACATGCATATTAAAGCAAATGAAAAAAATTACTATGAAAAAGCTTAAACAATGTCACACATAAAAAATGCCCCATGACATGTTTTATGCCCCATGACATGAAAACAAAACACCAGAATGTTATTCATAAACTAAGAAAAAAAAATCATGTTTTATTAAAAATAATCATAAAAGTTTGTTAAAAAATTATTAAAATTAAGAAAAAAGTTCAATAAAAGACAAAACTATCAAAAAAAAAAAACATAATGGCCAAAAAACAAATGGTAAAAAAAAAGCCCAAACACTAAAGCCTAAACAAGGTGGTCTCCAACATTTAGGATGATTTTGTTTTATTAAGGAATCGATGACTTGTTATGTACCTCTTATTTTTTTTTAAAAAAGTTATAAATGTATGATGTGTCGATTGTTGTGGTAGACAACATGCCGCATATTAGTCTAACTTCGGGCGATTGAAAAGTCATTGAAAAATTAAGCCAAGGGTTGTTTCTCCTAAAAAAATCTTGATTTTCAACTTGATTTTAATAAAAACATGCATAGAAAACACTTTACTCTCATTGAGAAACCTATTAATGACTTTAAATAACCCTAAAAAATAGGTCAAAAAATCAAAATTAACCCAAAATAAGAAATTTTTCAAGTTTAGATCTAAAATTTCTGGCAAAGTGAACGACAAAGAAGACCTAAGATAAAATCTACTCATAGAATAAAACTTGTTGACACCAAAATTGATATTTTTCATGACTAGAATCTGTGTCAAACGAGACTCTCTCTCATCCACTGGATTCTAATAGCTTTCTCTCTCCTCTCTCAAATCAGGAATTGAAAAATAAAAAAATAAATTTTTATATCACAATTAAAATTTTGAAATATTGAGGAACCAAAATGCTATCATTTAAAAAGTAAAAGGACCAAAGTAAATAGTTTGACCCATTTTTTAAACCGCCACACTCTTAACACTTTTTGATATTCTTTTTTCACACTTTGGTCCCTTTTGTTTTGACCCATTTTTTAAACCGCCACACTATTTATTCTTTTTTCACACTTTGGTCCCTTTTGTTTCAATTATGACACTCTTAACACTTTTTTGATAATTTAGGAATAGAAGGATGCAATTGAAGAGAAACAAAGTTTGAGGACTAAATTATATAAAAAAATTCATTGAAGATTGCTACAATAAAAAACCCACGTATTCTAGTTTTTTTCCTCTGATAATTTATCAACATGATAAGGAAAGTAATTGAGATGCATATAATTACAATTTTTAACTTTTTTCTTTTAATTTTTCATAAGAAAACTTTACCCAATCTAACTTCATTTCACTTGCATCTATGATGGATGTACGGAAGTTACACATCATTTATTCTTTTGTTTTTTTTTTGTTTTTATTTCTCTTGTCTTGCTATAGTTTAGTAATTTAGACACTGAGATTTATAACTATGTTTTTTTCCTCTAAATTTCAAATTACAGTTCTCTAGATTTTTTTTATAGCTTATAGTGATTTTTAGGTTGCTCATTTTAACAAATGTTGCAAGTTTTTAGGAAAAGGACTAGTTTATCCTTATATTTAACCTATCTTTATATTTTTTAATGGCATAAATTTAATCTCTAAATAAAAGATCTTCCATCTATTTTTTTTCATCCAAACTAATGAAAAAAGACACATGATTTGCACATGATATATTTTTATAAAAATACCCTTTATTGAATATGATAAGTAATTCTTATGAACTTGTATTTTAAATATCTTGTCTAATATATCTTTAAATATATAATTATACCAATTATTTTCTTAAGTTTTAGATAAGAGTAGCTTGCATAGATAACTGGATGGACCGTACATGCAGGGATCAACCTCGAGAATGGTCATAATAAAAAATATTGTTCCATTCAATACGTAATGTGAAAATAGCGAACTCTAGACATGGATTCCCACCATGCCATATGTTTATATTTTTTATGTAAAAAATGATGTCCAAGTTATGCAAGCACATTTAAAAAAAATAAAAAAATAAACAACTTGCTTTATAGGATTTAATAAATTAGTTTTATTTTAATCAATAAAGATAATTGGCAATGACAGTAGACAAACAATTTTTTTTCTTTAAAAAAGACCATGATCATATGGAGAAAAAACCTTTGGAAGTGTATAACTGGATAAAAAAGAGATAAACAAATTAGCTCGAGTCAACTCAAGGTAGTGTGATAAACATGTAATATAGGTTATAAAGGGCGAGTTAACCTGAAAATTCCATGGTCTAGATTATGAGATCAAGTTAACCCAATAAAGAGAAAATTAAAGAAAATCACAAAACTAATTTTTTTTCAAACTAATATCAAATGATGAAACTGAAAAAGAAAATAAGCCAAAATGAGAGGATGTTAATCGATATTAACTTTTCAAACTTGTAATTTGGGTCATTAGACCAAAAGCACCATACATGGAAAAACAATAAAACCCAATCCCTAGCAAATCAACTAGAGGATGAAATCGAGCTAAGAGATCAATAATAACAAAAAATGATCTAAAATTAAAAAAATAGCAATTAAAAGGATGAGCGTGAAAATCAAAATAAAAAATAAAATAGAATGCAAAAATGTTTTTTGATTGGAGGGTTGAATTGAAACAAAAAATAAATCTAACAAAAGAGCAAAAAAATCAAAAGAATGAGGACTAAATTAGAAAAAAAATACACTATGAACTCAGATTGAATGATGAAATTGAAAACATCAAAACTTTTATGAAAAGGCTAATAAGAAAAAATAAAAATGAAAAGAGGGACCAAAATGGAAAAACTTATACATGATGAATTCAAATTGAAGGATTAAATTAAAAACAAATAAAACTTTAATAAAAAAGCCAAGGATAAAAAAAGAAAAATTAATAGAATAAGGAATGGAATTGAAATATGAATAACAAAGAGGATCAACTTGTATTTTTTATGGTAGTAAAGATAAAAAAAGAAGAAAAAACTAACAACAAACCCTCCATCATCGCCCATATGTGCGTATTAGGAGGAATAAAATGCAGCGGTGCATCCAATGAAACAATGATATGGTATATTATGTCACCAAAAGATGCCACATGTGTCATCCAAAGAGTGCAATCACCTTTCGTATGATGATGATTGCATTGCATAAGTTAACTTCTTAGAATTAATAGTATTTAATCCATGTTAAAAGATACAAATACCTTTGATTACCTTGATAATTATAAAAAATCTAAAGAAAAAGATCAAAAGGCCCTTAGACCTACGATATTTTTTGAATCCAAGGGTATACTTATCAATTTACTATAAATAAATAGACAATTATGCCCTTTTATCAGTTTTATAAATTTTTATTTTAAGAATAATCAAGTCTTTTTATTATGTTTAAAAAAATTAAAAATACAATTATATTCCTGGACAATCCTTTAATGACTAATATGCCATGTGGAAAGACAAAAATATCCATATAACATAGAAAAATTATTGATTTTGGAAAGGCAAATCCATCATTTTACTATTAGAATGAGTCTTAATACATGGTGGTTTTTCCTTTAGCTTTTTTTTTAAAATTTTTTTAATTTTTATCCAAAGAAGGGTAGTTGATATAAATACTAAATTTACAAGTCATGCCAAATTCACTTGAAAAATTCAGTTAATTTAGATGATGTATCACTATTCCAATTAACTTGTTTTATATATAAAAAAAGTTCATATGATATCCTAAAAATGTGAGACAAATATGAATTATTAAGATTTAAGGCCTATTTTTTTTCATGTATTAATTAAACAGATAAAAAACATCAAACTATGTTTTTGTCTTGCATTTATGAGTTAATTTATGAGTTATTAAGAGAAGAATCATTTGGTTTTATAAATTAAACTTAACATGCATAAAATTGTAAATTTAAATAGTATATTATGATAAAAGGACATATTTAAAATCTAACTAAAAATTAGAAACATAATGAATATAATTATATATATAACTTATCTGAGACATGATTTATAGTATAAGAATAGATGAGCTTCTTATTTTATTTAGAGCAAGTGTACAAGTCATGCAATTATTCTATGCCTTTGATTACCTTGGTAATTATAAAAAACCTAAAGAAAAAGATCAAAAGGCCCTTGGACCTACGATATTTTTTGAATCCAAGGGTATACTTATCAATTTACTATAAATAAATAGACAATTATGCCCTTTCATTAGTTTTATAAATTTTTATTTTAAGGATAATCAAGTCTTTTTATTATGTTTTAAAAAAATTAAAAATACAATTATATTCATGGATAATCCTTTAATGACTAATATGCCACGTGGAAAGACAAAAATATCCATATAACATAGAAAAATTATTTATTTTGTAAAGGCAAATCCATCATTTTACTATTGGAATGAGTCTTAATACATGGTGTTTTTTCCTTTAGCTTTTTTTTTTATATATAAATTTTTAATTTTTATCCAAAGAAGGGTAGTTGATATAGGTACTAAATTTACAAGTCATGTGAAATTCACTTGAAAAATTCAGTTAATTTAGATGATGTATCACTATTCCAATTAACTTGTTTTATATAAAAAAAAGTTCATATGATATCCTAAAAATGTGAGACAAATATGAATTATTAAGATTTAAGGCCTATTTTTTTTCATGTATTAATTAAACAGATAAAAAACATCAAACTATGTTTTTGTCTTGCATTTATGAGTTAATTTATGAGTTATTAAGAGAAGAATCATTTGGTTTTATAAATTAAACTTAACATGCATAAAATTGTAAATTTGAATAGTATATTATGATAGAAAGACATATTTGAAATCTAACTAAAAATTAGAAACATAATGAATATAATTATATATATAACTTATCTGAGACATGATTTATAGTATAAGAATAGATGAGCTTCTTATTTTATTTAGAGCAAGTGTACAAGTCATGCAATTATTCTATTAGTTTTGACTGAAAAAAAATACATGGAAGGATATAGTGTCAAAAGATCCTTTACCAAGGTATTAAATTAACATAATTAATGATATATAGACATTAAAAAATTACCCCATTATTTAAGGACAAACTAAGCCATTTTGTTTAAATTTTTCAACATTATTTAAAATTTTAGAATGAAATTAAACTTATATAAACTACATAAACAAAGAAGAGCTAGGAAAACAATAAAAATTGATAGGGCTGGATTATGACGTAAGGATCCAAACCTTAATAGATTGATGTTGGCTTTATAGGATCAAATAAGAGAATAAATTGTAACCTATATTTTGTAAAGGCAAATCCATCATTTTACTATTGGAATGAGTCTTAATACATGGTGTTTTTTCCTTTAGCTTTTTTTTTTATATATAAATTTTTAATTTTTATCCAAAGAAGGGTAGTTGATATAGGTACTAAATTTACAAGTCATGTGAAATTCACTTGAAAAATTCAGTTAATTTAGATGATGTATCACTATTCCAATTAACTTGTTTTATATATAAAAAAAGTTCATATGATATCCTAAAAATGTGAGACAAATATGAATTATTAAGATTTAAGGCCTATTTTTTTCATGTATTAATTAAACAGATAAAAAACATCAAACTATGTTTTTGTCTTGCATTTATGAGTTAATTTATGAGTTATTAAGAGAAGAATCATTTGGTTTTATAAATTAAACTTAACATGCATAAAATTGTAAATTTGAATAGTATATTATGATAGAAAGACATATTTGAAATCTAACTAAAAATTAGAAACATAATGAATATAATTATACATATAATAACTTATCTGAGACATGATTTATAGTATAAGGATAGATGAGCTTCTTATTTTATTTAGAGCAAGTGTAGAAGTCATGCAATTATTCTATTAGTTTTGACTGAAAAAAAATACATGGAAGGATATAGTGTCAAAAGATCCTTTACCAAGGTATTAAATTAACATAATTAATGATATATAGACATTAAAAAATTACCCCATTATTTAAGGACAAACTAAGCCATTTTGTTTAAATTTTTCAACATTATTTAAAATTTTAGAATGAAATTAAACTTATATAAACTACATAAACAAAGAAGAGCTAGGAAAACAATAAAAATTGATAGGGCTGGATTATGACGTAAGGATCCAAACCTTAATAGATTGATGTTGGCTTTATAGGATCAAATAAGAGAATAAATTGTAACCTAGTCACTCAATTAATAGGCCTAAAACCCATAAAACTAGCCCTATTCAAGATAGTAACACTTCTAATGAAGTGGCCAATCTCAAACCTATAATATGATTGATTCATAAATAATAAGAGGATTTTATGCATATTGCTAGATCCATATTGGATGGGGTATTCATACACAAAGCTGAGTTAAATTTTCATTAACCAAGAAGATAAAATAAATACATGCAATAAATCAGAGGACACATCTTGGTTATGTGTCATTTTAGGAATTAATCTAGAGTACATCATAAATGACATGCAACCCGTAAAATCTAGAACACAAAGAAATTTTATAAAAACCTCTTTTTTTTTTTTGTTATGTTTTTGTCTTGCATTTATGAGTTATTAAGAGAAGAATCATTTGGTTTTATAAATTAAACTTAACATGCATAAAATTGTAAATTTGAATAGTATATTATGATAGAAAGACATATTTGAAATCTAACTAAAAATTAGAAACATAATGAATATAATTCATATAATAACTTATCTGAGACATGATTTATAGTATAAGGATAGATGAGCTTCTTATTTTATTTAGAGCAAGTGTAGAAGTCATGCAATTATTCTATTAGTTTTGACTGAAAAAAAATACATGGAAGGATATAGTGTCAAAAGATCCTTTACCAAGGTGCTAAGGTATTAAATTAGCATAATTAATGATATAAAGACATTAAAAAATTACCAAGGACAAACTAAGCCATTTTGCTTAAATTTTTCAACATCATTTAAAATTTTAGAATGAAATTAAACTTATATAAACTATATAAACAAAAAAGAGCTAGGAAAACAATAAAAATTAATAGGGCTGGATTATGACCTAAGGATCCAAACCTTAATAGATGGATGTTGGCTTTATGGGATCAAATAAGAGAATAAATTGTAACCTAGTCACTCAATTAATAGGCCTAAAACCCATAAAACTAGCCCTATTCAAGACAATAACAATTTTAATGAAGTGGCCAATCTCAAACCTATAATATGATTGATTCATAAATAATAAGAGGATTTTATGCATATTGCTAGATCCATATTGGATGGGGTATTCATACACAAAGCTGAGTTAAATTTTCATTAACCAAGAAGATAAAATAAATACATGCAATAAATCAGAGGACACATCTTGGTTATGTGTCATTTTAGGAATTAATCTAGAGTACATCATAAATGACATGCAACCCGTAAAATCTAGAACACAAAGAAATTTTATAAAAACCTCTTTTTTTTTTTTGTTTTTATTTATAAGTAATCTAAAACTACAAGTGACAAGTACTTAGACCATCCTACCGCTATTTAGAAATACTCACACAAGTTCACATATATATAAACAATATTTAACCTCAAGGTAAATAATTTCCATCTTCATTATAATACTTCATCTTTTTCTCTTGATCCTAATATTTTTGATAACCAAATAGACATTCAGAACCTTATAAGTTTCTATTTTTATTTTTTTTCAAACAAGATAGGTTTAAACATTGAAGAGTTTTCAAAACATAAAGGATATGTAAGCTTATGTAAGTTTCAAGTCTAAAGAATTTTTACTTGAAAAATTATGTTAGAGTGTAATATAAAATTATTCTTGAAACCTCACCTAACATATACCATGTCAAATAACCATCTCAACCTAATAGTTTAAGCTATTAAGAAAGTTCTTAGAATAATTTTATATTACTCTCTACTATATTTAAGAAAAAATATTATAAGTTCTCTAATTAAGTGTGTGCATGTGTGTATGACCAAAGTAGATATGTGTACTTTTTTTAAAAAATTTATTACATGAGTGGATTTACTTTCTAATTTATGAATTTTGGCTAAATATTGTTGGATTTCCCGAAACACATCAACGCAACAGAAATGATAAATATTTTTTTAGGAGCTCCAAGATCCCTTTAGACTAATCTAAATTTGTTAAAGATTTATACGAAAATTACTTGAAGATTAAATATTCTTTTTGGTTTTGAAACAAGAAGATAAAATAAATATATGCAATAAATTAGAGGACACATCTTGGTTATGCGTCACTTTAGGAATTAATCTAGAGTCCATCATCAATGACACGCAACCTATAAAATCTAGAACACAAACAAATTTTATAAAAACCTCTTTGTTTTTTTGTTTTGTTTTTATTTATAAGTAATCTAAAACTACAAGTGACAAGTACTTATACCATCCGTACTGAAACTCTACTAAAAAAAGAAGAGAGACATTGTATTCTATTTATAGAGAAACCTAAAAACCTCATAAATAATAAAATATTAATTTTTTCTTTTAAATAATATCACATATATTATTTTAGGCTAATTTTAAAAATTTATTCATTTAAGCCCTTACTTGATTGTTTTCAAGTCTAGAATTGTAATCCCTTGTATTAAATACGTTATAGTTCTTAAGATTTGTTTTATAGATATTGTAGCTATTCAAACCCAATATTTATTATTTTTAAGCACATTTCAACTTTGAAAAACACATTCCTATTGAGTTGAGATGGTTCTTTGACATGATATCAAAGCCTTGTTGACCAAGTGGTCATGAGTTCAAATCTTTTTCTTCCTATTCTAATTAATAAAAATTAAGTATAAGGTAGTGTAGACTATGTAAGTTTCAAGTCTAAAGAATTTTTACTTGAGAAATTGTGTTAGAGTGTAATATAAAATTATTCTTGAAACCTCACCTAACATATACCATGTCAAATAACCATCTCAACCTAATAGTTTAAACTATTAAGGAAGTTCTTAGAATAATTTTATATTACTCTCTACTATATTTAAGAAAAATTATTATAAGTTCTCTAATTAAGTGTGTGCATGTGTGTGTGACCAAAGTAGATATGTGTACTTTTAAAAAAAAAATTATTACATGAGTGGATTTACTTTCTAATTTATGAATGTTGGCTAAATATTGTTGGATTTCCTGAAACACATCAACGCAATAGAAATGATAAATATTTTTTTTGGGAGCTCTAAGATCCCTTTAGACTGATCTAAATTTGTTAAAGATTTATACAAAAATTACCTGAAGATTAAATATTCTTTTTGGTTTTGAATAATTGCTTCAAAGTTAGGTTATTGCAAAGCATAAGTCATCCAAATGTTCGGTCTCTAACAGTAATTCACAAAAATCACTAGTGAGAATCTCTTAAACCCTTTTAGGACAGAGGGATTGTGATATTTTTGAGTGCTAGCTTTTCTCTTTTGTGTTTTATATATTTTTGTACTGAAACTCTACTAAAAAAAAAAAGACATTGTATTCTATTTATAGAGAAACCTAAAAACCTTATAAATAATAAAATATCAATTTTTTCTTTTAAATAATATCACATATATTATTTTAGGCTAATTTTAAAAACTTATTCATTTAAGCCCTTACTTGATTGTTTTCAAGTTTAGAATTGTAATCCCTTGTATTAAATACATTATAGTTCTTAATTTCTAAAACTTATAATCAAGTCACATTTGATTAATCATTTATTAGTACTAAAAAATATATTTTTATCAAGGTTTTATACCATTATATTGCACTTAACATATCATTAAATTCCCTAATTTAAGCATGTTGTTGACCAAGTGGTCATGAGTTCAAATCTTTTTCTTCCTATTCTAATTAATAAAAATTAAGTATAAGGTAGTGTAGACTATGTAAGTTTCAAGTCTAAAGAATTTTTACTTGAGAAATTGTGTTAGAGTGTAATATAAAATTATTCTTGAAACCTCACCTAACATATACCATGTCAAATAACCATCTCAACCTAATAGTTTAAACTATTAAGGAAGTTCTTAGAATAATTTTATATTACTCTCTACTATATTTAAGAAAAATTATTATAAGTTCTCTAATTAAGTGTGTGCATGTGTGTGTGACCAAAGTAGATATGTGTACTTTTAAAAAAAAAATTATTACATGAGTGGATTTACTTTCTAATTTATGAATGTTGGCTAAATATTGTTGGATTTCCTGAAACACATCAACGCAATAGAAATGATAAATATTTTTTTTGGGAGCTCTAAGATCCCTTTAGACTGATCTAAATTTGTTAAAGATTTATACAAAAATTACCTGAAGATTAAATATTCTTTTTGGTTTTGAAAGATACTGTTCAATGTTAAGCTCATATTTTGAGTTCTAGAAGTCCAAATGATCTTGTTTTTTTGTTAGAAAGCTGAAATAATTTCCTGAAATTTTTATGGAAAAGGTCTGTTTAAATTTTGATGTTAACAATGACGTTTTGTTTAAACAAGAAGATAAGGATTGTCACCAAGTCAAGATATGACAACCCACTCAACAATTAGTCAACAAATCAATAGTTTAAAATTTTGGCCTATTAAAGGAGATATTTACCATGTATTTAGGTATTTTGGTTTTCATATCAAGATTATGTTCTTGTTCTCTTTCTTTATATTTTTGTAATGCTTAATGTACTGAAACTCTACTAAAAAAAAAAAGACATTGTATTCTATTTATAGAGAAACCTATATCTTATTTATGTTCATATCTTGCTTATTTATATTTCTCTCATTATGTTTAGTTAAGTTTTTATATCAAGATAAAAAGGCTTCACTAATGGTGTATAATATAAACTCAACACAGACTTTAATGTTTATATCCAAGAAAGTTTGTTATTTACATATCTTATCAAGTCACATTTGATTAATCATTTATTAGTACTAAAAAGTGTATTTTTATCAAAGTTTTATGCCATCATATTGCACTTAACATATCATTAAATTTCCTAACTTAAGCATGTTTATAAAAACAAGTCTGATAATATAAGATAACTTTAATTTATGATAAATGCTCATTTTAAATGTTGATACTTTCATAGCCAACCATACTATACTTGTGCTATGGAAGGAACTTGATTTATTGTTAACATAAGTTAACATCATGAATTCTTAATAATATTTAAAATTTTGGTGTTACTTAAATAAGATAATTAATAGGATCATGTTAAAAATTTATAATGAACTATTAAGGATAAATCATTCTATTAGAGCCTCCTTTGTGTGTGGTTTCCAGTTGAGTAATAAAAAGAATTTATATTATACTTATTTGAAATACCATTAGTGAATTATCTAACCTTGATTACTGTTTTTATCATGGTTTAATCTTTATATTAATCTTACATCTCAGGATACTGTTCAATGTTAAGTCCATATTTCAAGTTCTAGAAGTCCAAATAATCTTATTGTTTTGTTAGAAAGCTGAAATAATTTCCTAAAACTTTTATGGAAAAGGTCTGTTTAAATTTTGATGTTAGCAATGACGTTTTGTTTAAGCAAGAAGATAAGAATTTTTCAACACTTCTATACTTAAGAGAAGACATCGATCTTTTAGTCATGTCAATCATCTCATTTTAATTTCTAATCAATAGTTCTTATGTGTATGACCTCTTAAACTCTCTAATAATTTGACCCAAATATAAATCATAATCTTAAATAAAATAGGATTAAATAAATTAAATAATTTATCATCATCATTATTTATAACTTATATAGTTAACCTCTATGTGATTCGACCTCGGTTTTGTCTAGTTATTTATTACTTTGACACTCCTATACTTGGGAAAAGACATCAATCTTTTGTTCATGTCAATCATTTCATTTTAATTTCTAATCAATAGTTCTTATGTGTGTGACCTATTAGACTCTCTAATAATTTGGTCCAAATATAAATCATAATTTTAAATAAAATAGAATTAAATAAATTAAATAATTTAATTTAATATCAATTTAATAATTGATTAATTTATATTTAAAGATTAAGTATAATGTTTAAAAACTTGTCATGATCCTTTAAATATTAGAAAAGTCATAAATGATTTGACTTAACTTTTTAGTGATCAGTTTCTTAACATAGTTATCAAACCCTGCTTGGGGGTTGACTTGGTCATGGGGCTGGGTCCTAGGTTTCATTTATCAATCTGAAAAATCTTAAAAAATATTTAAAGTTTTAATATTTAAAATAAAAAAAAATTAAGAAAAAATCCATGTAAATATAAGTTATACATGTTGTAAATAATGAAGTTTAAAAGAATATTTTAATTTTTTTTTTATACATTAAAAAGATATTATGTTATTCTTTTAAGTTAAAGTATTTAAATAAATTTTTTTATCCTACATTGAAAAAATATAACTTTTTTCTTGTGAACATATAGTATATATACTAAAGGGCTTGAAATCTCACATTGAAAAAATAACTTCTTTCTTGTAAGTATAGAGTATATATATTAAAGAGCTTTAAATCCCACATTGAAAAGATATTATGTTATTCTTTTAAGTTGAAGTATTTAAACCAAAATGTTTTTATGCTATATTAAAAAAATATAACTTTTTTTTTTCTTATGAACATAGAGTATACATGAAAGGGTTTCAAATCTCATATTAAAAAAATAATTTTTTTCTTGGAAATATAGAGTATATATACTATAAGGTTTCAAATCCCACATTGAAAAAACATAACTTTATTCTTATAAACATAGAGTATATATGCGAAAGGGGTTTCAAATTTCATATTGAAAAAATAACTTTTTTCCTGGGAACGTAGAGTATATATATCTTCAAATCCCACATTGAAAATATATTATGTTATCCTTTTAAATTTATGTTATACTCCATATCTACTCATTTATTATCCTTGATTTGAACAATGTATAGCAAGATCAAAACATAATACTTCCCATATAAGATAATTTAGTAATTTTAAGTCTAAAGATTACTTATATAACTGCCATACGAGGTTTTTCAAAGATACATATGATCTCTTCATATGAAATTCTCATACGGATCAATTCAATGTATATGTCATTTGACAAACACCTACATACTAATTTTAAGTATCTCTCATACCTTAGTTTATGAGAATAACTGTTTCATTTTATAAAATAAAAAATATAATATATATTAGTCTCAACATCTCTAATTAATATTCAGTATTCATAAAACATTGACCATGAACATTTAGGAACAATGCATTGATGCAATAAAAATTCTATAATTATAATAACTTTATAATTATATTTCCAAATCATTTTTATCTTAAGAATTTTATCTTTATTCTAAACTCATTAATCAAATATTAGATTTATTAATAAAATATTTGATAAATATTAAAGATAAATAAGTCTTTATTCTAGGAACAATGCATTGCGTAATCAATCAATTTGCTAAAAGGCATTTATACTAATAATCCCCCTCTTGTATTAAAGTCAATCACTCACGTATCAAATACTTTTAATGGAAGATCACCTATATGAGTAAGAAATGTGATCGTTTCTTTGAGAATTTACAAAAATACTGAATTCTATAAAATATTTATGAAATTGAAGTTGCTCAAGATTAAAATAAATACAATTGTGAGAATCAAAGACAATATTTGGGTATAGAATTATGTGAGTACTATTGTTTTAGTTTACATGAAAGGTTGAATAATTTAAGACAATTTCTTTGAGAATTTATAAAAATACTGAATTCTATAAAACATTCATGAAATTGGAGTTGCTCAAGATTAAAATAAACACAATTGTGAGAATCAAATAAAATATTTGGATAGAGAATTATGTGAGTACTATTGTTTTAATTTACATGAAAGGTTGAATAATTTAAGACATAATGTTTTTCAAGACATACTATGTTTACAATTTAGCTGAGTAAATCTGATGACATTTTACTAATAAAGTTTCAATGCCAAAAGCTATATATCATGATATAATGATTCACATAATCATTATTTATATATGAATCTTAAGTCTTTATATTACTGGTTAGATAATTTTTGTTCATATAAGGTATTGTTAGAATTTTGTTTTTTAAAAAATTATTGACGGTCACATTTGAGGTCAAATTAAAATTGAGGTCTACTCATTTTTAGGGTTAAGATTTTATTAAAAATTATTCTCTAATAAAAGTTCTTTAATATAAAATATTAATATTATTAAAGCAAATTATGGATGAATAAGAAATTGATCTCAAAAAATCCTTAATTGATATATTTCTTTGAAATCTAAAACCCTCTATCTCACATTAAAAAACTATAAAATTTTCTTATATATAATGAAAAGTTAAAGAGTAAAAAATAAGTTTAAGGAAAGTGGGGTTAGGCTTATGCGACATGTGCACTATTGCTTAGTATAGGCCCTAAACCTAAGCCAAGAAGTGGGTTTGGGTTTGAATTTGTTGTAAAATAATTTTATGTATTAAAAAAATTATTTTTGCTAGTCTATTATGGACTCAGGTTTAAGGTTGTTATAAAATAATTATTTGAACCATAAAAAAAATGATTATTTACTGACCTGTCTAGCCAGGTCATGAATAAATAATCTATACAAGAACCTTCCACCTTTGAGTAATTTTAATTTCTAAGTAAAAACATATTTTTTTAGCAAAACTTGTCAGGTTTTTTACTTGTTTATGGTGGGTAACTAAAACAAAATAACAAGAATTAAGTCTGCTCATTATAGAAATTAATTATACATCAGTTTTAGTTTTGAATATCAGAATAGAGATGCTCTACACACCAAGCAATAACTCATTTTTTTTTATTTGTTTTTATTGTTTTCCTAGCTTATTTGGTTTTTAATTTTGCTTAGTTTTTGCTTTATTTTTCTCTGTTAAGAGCTTCATTTTCTGTTATTTTATAGAGATATTTTGATTTATGTTCTTTTAAATTCATAGATTTTATTTAAGATTGCAACTAAACAAGATGATGTTGTTAAAATCTTTGAAAGCTTACTAAAATTATTATGTTTGTACTAAGAGAAGAACAACCTTAAATATAAAAGATTGATCATTGACAATAATAAATTTTCATCTTAATTGCACTACAAGTACTTTATTCTAATTTTATTCTAACGTGCTTGTTAAGTTTTAAAATTTTAGTTTGATCATATGTTTTAGAATATTTATGCAAATTTAGTGTCTTTATATACATGTCTTTTATATTGAAACTAAATAATCTTTTCATTATAGAAGAGAACAACACTTACACTAATTGGTTAATAACCTGCGTTAAATGGGAAAAATATATTGAAAATCCTATAGTTTGAACTTTTTTTATTTATTTTGCCTCCATTTTTTAAGAAATTACACTCTACATCCTTAATTAACCTAAATTTTCAAATAGGATAAAATAACCAAATAAACTCATATATAATATAAGGGTGCACATCACTCCTATCTCCAATTTATCAATCCTAACCATGTCAAAAACTTTTTGGTGTAATATTTACTGGATGTAATGTACATCTTACATCAAGTCTAAACTCAATTGACAGCTAAAAGCATGATTTATAAACTAAAATTAAAAGTTGAAGAGATAGACGTTGCTTAATTAAAACTCATCTTGTTTCTTTTTAGCATTGCGTTGCTTAAAACTCATCTTGTTTCTTTTTAGCATTACCTCAATCCTTATGTTCCAATGAATTAACATTATTCATTTGTATCTTGAACATGCTCTCTAAAAGATGTCACTTGCACTAAAGGTCTGATGACAAAGATTTTTTATAAATTGAATAGTAGGCACACCATCATCTAATTGATTGTCAAAAGCAAATTTTTTTAGAGTTATAGAGCTAAAGATAAGGTAGAAGAATCAATTTTCAATAAGAATCCATAGCCTTGCCCACTTCTTAACTCCACCTTTTATATCATACTCAATCCCAATCTTTTTATGCAAAAACTTCTAAGCTAGATCTAAATTGATTATTTTAGCCCACCTATTAACAAATGATTATTAGTCCTAATTTCTATAGCCATAAGGAGCTATAAACATGTTTGTTTAGTAAGAAGCTATAGTCGGGTTTGTGTTGCGAGGAGCCATGCTCATGTTTGTGTTGAATCTAGATATCCAAGTATCAAAAAGAAAAGTCTTGTTAAAAACTAGTGTTTTGTATGACCATAAGTTGAGGAGGATTTTTTGAATCAAAACCTTCTCGGCTTACTTGGCCATATTATGCTTGAGTTCATGTAAAGATGCTTTTAATTGTTTATGTTGTGCTTTTGGACATCACTTGAATTTTGAAAAACGCTTATTGTGCAGTTTAAAAAAATCTAAGTAAGAAATGATAGAGAATAGGAGACAAAAAAAGAAAAAAAAATGGAGGAGATAGGATGGTTAATGGTTAGCGATGATGGGTTTAGGTTAAGAACATAATAGCTCATGATAGCAAGGTTTTTTTTTTTTCAATGAAAAAGTTATAATATTTAATATAAATGCTCTTTAGTCATTAAATATAATACAATGACAAACTTGTAAATATTTATATATTTTGTATTGATTTTTTTTTCATCAAAGATTGAGAAGGTAAAATGATATAAAGTTATTAAGTTAGTAATATAAAGTGTAATTTATGAAACAAGGTAAAGAAAGAGGAAAAAACGATTAAACTATAGGAGGCACAATGTAGTTTTTTTGCATTTGAGTTGGGCAAACCTAAGCCGGCAGCTTAAATAAAATCTATTTCATATATAGCCTAAAGTTGAACCACCCAAACTAAATTCCCTTATAAATACAAAACCAAAAGAAACAAGACTATTTTTTCTTATTAGCATGATATTTTTTTTAATTGTTAAAATGATTCAATATGAGATATAATTGATAAAATAACACACATACACATCAGGATTGAAAAATACAACATTCAACATAACAATTAAAAAAATATATGTGATGAATTGTATAAATTACAATTAGAAGATAAGAGAGCAAATAGAGAAAAAATAAATGAATAAAGAGACTATAAAGGGGTGTTAAAGCTTAATTATAATATTATTAGTACTATTAAAAAAATTCTAACAAGATTAATTTAATAATATAAAAGAAGGTGATTAATAGTCATCCAAGTAGACTACACTAGCTTCCACTTTTATTTAATAGTAAATGTGGTTTACTCCAATCATCATTTGTAATCTTTATTGATATTATTATATTCATCTTGGTAATATATTTTAAATATTATTAGTAATGTTATAATCAAATATTTGGTATTCCTTCAAGTTCTCTCTTTTTTTTTTTTTTTATAAATTATAATAAAAAGAGATAAGAAAAAGAAAAAAAATACTAAAAAAATTGTCAATAATGACCAAAAATGAGTTATAATTACTGTCAAATATAAGTAAATCATCCATCATCTTGATTCATTTGAATTATTATTGTTTATATTTTTCATGTTATTAATTTATTTTTATATTAATGATGTCATAACAAGATAAACATATTTTGATAGCTAACGAGAAAGTGCTTTTTTTAGATAGAGAATGAAAACGAATATGTTTTTTAGAGAGAGGAACGTAAGACATGCAACGGCCGAGTGTCTTCTGAGACCCGCATCACATACAATCATCAAAAGCATGAGATAGACACAAAGCCATGAGCCCATAACTACTTTGTTTTGCTTTTTATTAGGGTGGGGGTGGGTTTTGTGGGGTTTTTTTCGTTTCTGTTTTTATGACAGTTAAAAGAGACAACACTCATTATTCCACCCTGCAACTCTCTGTTCATGGTTCCCTTGATGCTTGACACCAGAGCTATCTTTCAACCATTTTAAGCACTTGCGGCCTTAAAATATAAGAGATAAGAGATGGGTTTTCAAGTAACTCTCTAAATTTTCAAAATTTGGCAAGTTTCTAGTGTTTTGGGCTTCCAGGGTTACTAAATTTCATGCTTGTTTATGGTTCTTTTATGAGCGTATCTTATGAATTTCTGTCTAGAATCTGTTCTAGTTTAGAGTTTGAGTAGAAAGGAGAACCTGTATTTTTTTTTCTTTTGCTTTTTGGCAGTGCAGATTTCTGCATGCATAAGTTTTCTGCAAGCGTAGTCCTCGTTGGAACTGTGTTCTTATCTTTTTACTAACTTTAAAATATAATTCTTGTGTTTGGTTTTCTTGAAGTTGTAATTTGGGGTATATTGAATTTTAGGTGATTCATTTTCCTTGAAAATCTTATCAATTGCTTCTAGCATTTTGGTTTGTAGTGCTGTTTTGCTCTAGAGAAAGTAAAAATTTTGACTTTCGGATTCCCAGGATTGACTTCAATTACAGCGTTTCAGTTTCAATATGTATATATATTTACATTTTCTGTCGAGTCTTTTTGAAGGAAAACCAGCTTGTTGTTGTCATCTTGTTATCATTGAAAATTTAATCCTATTTTGATTTGAATAAATGCTGTAAGTTGTTCTTAAACATGGCTGAAATTAGACTTTCAACTGTAGGACAAGGTCAAACCAAGATTAGAAATGTCCCAGCTGCTTTAACTCAAGAGGATTTTTGGTGTTTCCCCTCTCCTGTTGTCTTTCAAAACACCATTAAAGCTCAAAATCCTTTAAACAAAACTAAACCCTCTTCACCAACACCTAAGACTACTGTCCAAAAGAAACAGACCCCTTTTAATGAGAGAAAGCCACCGCCAACTCCATTAAGATCAGTAGTTGTTTCCGATGATCAACGAAATCGTTGCTCAGATACACCTGGTGTTAGTGTTTCTATTGTTAACGAGAGAACTCCAAGGCTTAAGATAGAAAGTTTGCCAAGGAAGGTGGCGATTGAATTTGGGGAACCTGGAACCAGTGATATGAAGGTAGTCTTACTTGGAAAGCAAGGTTTTTGTGTGAAGTTGAGTGTCCACAAAAAAGTTCTAGAGGAGAATAGCAGCTTTTTTGCCAACAAGCTTTCTGAAGAGGAGTTTAGTCTGTCCTGTCTAGAAATTGATGATTGTGAGGATGTTGAGATATATGTTGAAACTATGGGACTGATGTATTGCAAGGAGATGAAGCAGAGGTTGATCAAGCAAAGTGTCTCACGCGTGCTTCGAATCCTCAAGGTATTTAACTGGCAACAAATTCCTTCTTTTCACTACGTTTTATTGCAATTTTGCTGCATACATCTCGTTTTCTTTTGTAGCTTATGTCCAACATGTAATGATGTTTGATTGTGAAGTTGTTCTCGAAAAATCCTATTTTGGATAAAGGGTAGTTCAGGAGAAAGCTTATTTTGTGGGATTATAGTGTAGCATGTAATAAAAAACACACCTGATTCCATTGGAAGATCTGGGTAGACCACCCCGCCCCCTTCCTCTGACAGATCTAGCAGCATCCATTATCTAGTCCTTTCACTTAAACTGTTAAAAGATGGGGTCAGTGAGGAAGGGTTTGGGACAAGCCTTGGATTTAACTTGTACTGGTTTTGCTCATTGAAGAAACAACTTTAATTGTTTATTTACTAGTGGAAAAGGTTATACAAAGTGTCTCATTGCTCTTGCCTATGTTTTACTTCTCTAGAGATAGTGAATCTTATTGTGTAGCTGTTAGGGGGTTTTCTGACAAAAAGCGATTAGAATGGTCAAGATGGATAATTGAATGGCTATGCATGTAAATCCAGGGATATAAAATATAGTGTACATTAGAGCATCAAATTAACTGAAGGCTTTGATTTCTTGATGTGTATAACTTAATGTTGTGGTTTGACTTTTCTCTCATCTTTTCAATTCCTCTGCTCTCTTGTAATTGCTTTCATTTCTTAAGCTATACTGTAACAAAACCCTTCAAGCGGCACTCTCATTATATCATGTTTCTTATAATTTGGCATGTGTCAAAGAAACAAAAATTTTGTGGGGCAACTTTTAAATTGAGAAGTCATTACATGTCTCCATTAGCAACAAACAGAATTTTGGCTGATAATTTGTAAAATTTATGAATGATTCTCAAATGCCAAAGAAGGAAAACTTGAGTTTTCATATTGATTTGAGCTTGGGATTGAAAAAGATGAAAGGTGAAGGGATTTTATAAAGAAAAGAGGTAGATATGCTGTCAACATTAACAAATATACTATGCATAGGCTGCCCTTTTCTTCTCTTTACAAATTCAAGTTGAATAATACCATTTCATGCCATGGCCACTGTGTTCAAGATCTTATCAATGGCTAGAACTAAGCCTTGAAGGCACAAAGTTGTGATTTGGTAGTGATTATGTGATATTCTCTTGCCTTTTCACTATGGACTACTTTAGTTCTTCACATGTATATTTTCTCTCCTCTCTCAGCTTTTGTACTCATTCTCACCGTGCATTTGTCGCTTTGTCCAGGAACAACATATTGATTAGACTCTGATTTGATATCCATGTGTTAGTTCCTTTCTTTTCTAATATAGGGCTTATACTGGATAATGTGGCCTTATTTTCATGTATTGAATCAGCCTTTGTCAATACCCTCCCTTGCTGCCTTTAGAAATTAATACGTCTGGAATTTTGTGATACTGTTTTACATCCATCAACGCCCATCATCAAATGGAACTTTTTTGCAGTGTGCTGAACTTCTTAGCTTGAACACATGCATCCAGTCATGCTTAGAATATTTGGAAGCAGTTCCATGGGTTGGGGAAGAAGAAGAAGCGAAAGTGGTCTCCTTGGTTACACGGCTCCAGAATGAAGGTATCGGGGTCACACCAGTTTTGAAACGAGTCTTTTCTAATGTGGCTAATCCATCTAAGGATACAATTTCCCACATAATGGAACTTGTTCTCAAAAGCAACGAGGAAAAAGGCCGGCGTGAAATGAAATCCATAGTATTGAAGCTCCTTCGTGAAAATAGCAGCCTTCCAAGTTATGCAGGTTCATCTGATATCTGCAAAGAAACTATTTATAGCTCCTGCACAATTTGCTTGAATTCACTACTATCTCTGTTTAAGAAAGCAGCTGAACCCGAGTTTACTGATAAGCCTGTAAACAGTAAGCAAACTGTAGTAAAGCAAATAGCTCTTGAGGCTGATAATCTCTCATGGTTGCTTGAGATTTTAGCTGACAGACAAGCAGCGGATGAGTTTGCTCTAATGTGGTCTAGCCAGCAAGAGTTGACAGCCCTGCATTCAAAGCTACCTATAGTGTCTCGTTACCATGTCAGCTGCATCACATCCAGGTTATTTGTTGGAATTGGAAGAGGGGAGCTGCTACCTTCAAAAGACACTCGTCACTTGTTGTTACAAACCTGGTTGCAGCCATTGATCAGTGACTACAGTTGGTTGCAACATGGATGCAGGTCATTTGATCGGAAGGTAGTGGAGGAAGGGATTGGGAGGACGATTCTGACGTTACCACTGGAGAACCAACAGACCATTTTGCTTTCTTGGTTGGGAACTTTTTTGAAGTCCGGTGATAATTGTCCTAATCTTCAGAGAGCCTTTGAGGTCTGGTGGCGAAGGACTTTCATTAGACCTTACATGGAATGATGGAAACACAAAGTAATCGACAAGAGTCTGATAGCTCAATGACATCAAAACAGGAGACTCAAAAGAATGCCCACATGATCAGTGAGAGCAACTTTTAAATGATATGCTATTATGCAGAGTACTTGCATCAAATCAAAATATAAGAGAAAAGCTCACACAGCAAATCCTTCTGCGAAGGAAAACATTTTACTGGAACTTAATGGAATGCCATTCAATCGAATTAAATCTTGTTCAAACTACATGCACTGATGAGTTCTTTATGCTTGAAGACATTTTACTGAAACTAGTGTCTGCTCATTATAATGCTACGGTCACCCTCGAGCTTGTTTTTTCTTCTGTCTTATTATCAGGTTGTGATACACAGTCAAGTAGAATCTTTCTTTTATGGCCATCCCTTGTTGCATGCGTTGTTATTTCCTTCCCGTGTCGTTATGCATCTTTTACTCGATTCTTTGCTTTTGTTTTGCTTGAGTGCTTCGCTTATGGCGTGGGAGCACTCACGAGTAGTTTCCCTTGGCGTTATGCAGGCAAGATATTGTTTAAACCAAATTTATTATTTCTTTTATTATTGTAGTTTTAGCTTAATTCCCGATTTTATATTTGTTTTTTTTTTTCATTTTAACTTGGAATTATGATTTTTCTACCTTGTCAAGTTAATTTGGTTTATAGCCTATTTTAAGAGTTATATGCATCTTAAAAAGACAAACCAAAATTACTAAAATAATATCGAGCTAAGATAAGTCGGCAAAGCTTATTAAAAATAAAAATTAAATTAAAAGATTCGGCATTAGGCCCATTATGGCTGGATGCAGGCATTGCCTATATCCATTTGTTTACGCCATTTTAAGCCTGTTAAATTTGGATTGATTACTCATATTCTTGAAAATCATTTTTTTTTATTCTATTTCGGCTTCCATGCACAAGTTATATATTTTAATTGGTTTATGTTTATTAAAACAGGGTTATGATAAAAAAATTTGACTCAGAAAAAACAGTCATAATATTTATTTTCTTAATTATCATGCTATAGTTGGTAACAATACTATTTAAGTATTTTTTTTTTATCGGATTGGAAATGATATTCTTCAATTAAATTATATGTTAATTGTGACTAAATCAAAAAAGGAAAAAAAAAATTCTTACAAATTTGTTGTCTTGAAATTTCCCAAGACCACCGAGTAAACCCTTTAAAATTAACACCTCGTTAATACTTTGGTCTGAAGATAATATATATGCCTCGTGTATTTTAATACTTTGGTCTGAAGATAATATATATATTGTGATTATTTTTTAAAGTATTTTTTATTTATAAATATGTTAAAATAATATATTTTTTTATTTTTTTAAAATTAATTTTGTTATCAGCATATAAAATAATTAGAAAATATAAAAAAATATTAATCTAAAATAAAAAAAAATTAAATTTTTTAAAATATATTTTTAAAACGTAAAAATATAAAGGCTTGTCATTTTCACATAAGCAAACAGCAACCACCTCAACTTGATTTTAATTTCTGTGGAAATTGAACGTAAAATGATTTGCCAAAATAAGGAGCTCATTATTTAATTTAATATGATAAATGAGAATACTTAACAATTCCCCTTGAAAAGAATGTCAATAATTTATGATTCCTGCATCATCCTGTGATATTTACCAGTAACTGCAGGAACTTGTGGTGCGTTACATGTATTTAGAATTGTTTCAGGGTATAACTATGGTTATTTTTTAAATAAATTTATTAAATTATATATAAAAATAATATTTTTTTATTTTTTAAAATTATTTTTGATATCATAATATTAAAACAATAAGAAAATAATAATTTTTTAAAAAATTTCAAGCAAAGACAAATTCAAAAAATCACGAAAATCATTTTCAACCACACAAACAAATAACTCCAAAGGTTTTTTTTTACTAAATCATGTAGGTCACACGATTTATGTTCAAAGGGAAGTTATGCTATGATGGTTTTTGTATTATTCTCACACAATTTAATACGAGTTTCGAGAAAATAACATAAGAAGAATAATATTTGAAAAATAACATATTTTTAATACAATCATGATTAATATTGGTTTCATACTATTGAGTTATTTCAAAATACATATCTTATCCAATTTTATTAACATGTATAAAAGTTAATCCAAAATTTTATGAATATTATTGACCAAGAAAAAAAAAATTTGACCAAAGAGAGAAATTGAAAAAAATAAAAGAAAGAAAAGAAAAAATAGACTAGATACACCAAGGCTCTATTTTTTATATAATTAATACTATTAAAAAAATCTTGATAAAACAATTCTAACACTAAATTAAAAGACCACCAAATGAGGTTGTAATTGATTAAAAATTTTGTTTGGGATTAAATTAAGATAACTATACCCTTATTTGATGATTTTTTAAGATGTGATTAGAATTATCTTGTTAATATCTTTTTAATAGTACTAATATGTCAAAAACAAAGTTATAATATATGGCATTGAACTATTATTTCTTTCTTTTTTCTCATTTATCTCTCTTAACTTACATATTCTTATTTAATTATTAGATTTTAAATATGATTAATTGATCATTGTTTTTTTTAAATTTTGTATTGACTTTAATATATATTAATTAATTTAGATATGAATTTTAAAATAACTGTTATTTTTAACTGTGATTATATATATATATATATATATATATATATATATATATTTGGTAACATAATTATGTTTAAATTTTGCTATTTTCAAAATACATTTTTAATTTATGTTATTTTTTTGAAAACTTTCACCGCACGGTGCCAATTTTTTATTTTATTTTATAAAGAATTCCTACAGTGATGGGTGTCCTTGGTGTCCCCTTCCATGCCTAGAAGTCAATTTCATCAATGTCCTACAGTAGAGATGTCAAATGCTAGTCGTTTAGCGGAAGATAACAAGCCCGACAGAGGTGTATCATGCCCATGTGAAGAATTCCTGCAATGATGGGTGGTGTTCGTAGTGCTGCGACGGGTATGTTTTGAAAAGACTGAATGGGAATGCCGACTAGTCTGTATTTTTAATTTTTTTTATTTAAAATTAATATTTTATTTTATTGTTTTAATGTGTTAGTATCAAAGATAATTTTTAAAAAATAACTATAACAACTCTTTTAAATAAACTGATGAGGATTTTAATACACAAACAATTTACAGCATTCCAAATTGCAATAAAAATTTGAAAGCATCAGTCATACAATTAGGGCAATCTATCAACTTGAGAAGAAAAATTTAATGAAAACATAGTAGAGTGAACGACACACGGTAGATTCAAATACCATTGTTGTTTCAACATATCTAGTTTCATGTTATATCATAAAAATGTTTTGTCATTGTTCTTCAGGCCTCAGAAGACATTACATTACAATGATGAGTACGTGCATTGTAATATCATAAAAATGTAATGACATACTGAGCCTGCAACCCCACCAGCACGTCAGTTCTGCATACTGAGCCTGCAACCCCACCAGCACGTGCATACAAATGATGAGTACACAGATCTGCTTTGCTTGCGATGTTTTTTTTCTTTTTTTTTTGTCTGTCTGTCTAGGTGAGGTGCGACTGACATTGCTAGCAAGCTTTGCTAGTTTGTCTTTTGCTGTGTTTCTTTGTTGATGCTACTGTTTGTTTTGGTGTGTTCTTCATAGCTACGAAGAATTAAGAACTCTCCTTTAGGCGATGACAGCCGATTGCAGAAATGTGTAGAGGTTCTTAAATGTAAAATTAATTCATCATAAGGACATGGTCACGGAGTGGTACTTCATATTTTTATTATTTCTTTTGGTGTAACCCCATGACGACTACTTTGCCCTGTCAAAGAAATGAAGTTTCAAGTTTCTAATCAAGTTAAATTAAAGGAACGTCCATCTTCAGTAAAAGGTTGATGATAACATGATTTCATGGATTAACAGACCAAAAGTTGGATCTCTAGGACTGACAGTCTTCCAATGTGCTTAAAGAGGAAAAGAAAAGAAAAGAAAAGAAAAGAAAAGAGATCGAAAGCAGTAAAAATTAACCATTATGAGAAACCATACACTACCACTTGCTGAATTTTGCTTATAGCATTGGGTTTTCTTTCCTCTTCTTCTTCTTCTTCTTCTGTCAATTTAGGGGGAAAGGCCATAAACAAGAAGGAATACGACAATGGGGGAGGGCAGCTAGCTAGGCTATGATGATTGAACAATTTTGTTGCTGCTCCATGTGAGATATATAAAGCAAGAAACTTTCAATTTAGTGGTCCTTAAACATGTAGTTCAAACAGATGTACATCAATGTGCTCTTTAGTTAGTCCACATAACTTGCTGCTGTCCCTTGTCGGGGATGTTGGGCATCCGAGCCTCGCTCCCTTGTCATTAAAATTACATTAATTGGCCCTCACTGTACTAACTAAAATCTTTAGCAAGACCAGAAGCAGTTGACTAGTAGTTGATTTTTTTTTTAGTTTAAATGTATTTTAGAAATATATTTTATTTGAAAAAAATTAAGTTAATGATTTTTTAATATTCTTAAAAGATATTATTTACTTCAATATTAAACACTAAACACGAATGAGACTTTTTCTAGATTTGTCCCTTAGAATTAGTAATTAATTAATAATTAACAGTAGTAATTAACTATCCATACACACACGCGCATGCACAATAAAACAAGCAATCTTTCTAATGTGATATATATAAAACATAGGATCTAGGCTAGGATTAAAAGGTTCATTAAGATTCATGATGATTTTTGAAAGCCTATAACATTATGTTTTGAAATTCTGTAACATTATTAATTTTCAATACAAAACTACTTTCTTTAAAATATTCATAAAACCGGTCATTTGAATTAGGATTGAAAGATTTATAAGAACTTTATTCATCATAGTGCAATATTAATTGAAACTTATATATATATATATATATATATATATATTGTATTTTCATTCTGATTCCATTTGTGATAAGTCAGTCGCATTGGGACTAAAGAATTCATGAGAATCTTAGATTTTAAGATCATCATGCAATCATTAGGCTAATCCACTCAAGTCAGGTTCCTACCTTTATCAATCAATTATAGCTAATCTCAAAAGCGTTTAGTTGAAAACAATTCTTTTTACAAAGAAAGAGTGAAAAAGTGGAACTATTATAATGCTAAGAGACCTCCTTAGTTAATAGTTTAATTAGCTTTGGGTTGGATATGAGTGCACCAAATTATATTTTCTTTGTTTGGTTTAAGTTATTGTCAATAATTATCATTCATCTAGTCAGTTTTTACTCGGCAATAACATGCATATGAAAATGTTTAGGACCATCTTTTTTATATAATATTTAATTAGGAATTATTGCATCATTTTCTTTTATGATACTTCTCTTAAAAGATGGCAAAAAAATGATGTCATTAAAAGTGAATTAATTTATAAGTTCATTCAACTATTTTCTTTTAGCTAAACTTAAGATATAATGGATTTTCCGATTAAAAAAAATATATAATGCGATAAACTAATTCTACCATGTGCTTAAAAAAAAAAGGCAATGCACTTGTTTATTACTTATATAAATAATGAAGCAAGTTTTTTTTTTATAAGATTTTGTTTTAATTTTTTTTTTAGATTAACATGGGTGTCCGGGCTAGCTTGCGCGCACCACAACTAATCCCACGGGCCCTGAAGTTAACGACCATGTAATCCTCCAGTGGTCATCATATGAGCAACCAAGGACTCGAATCTGAGATCACAAAGGGAGCAAACCCCTTGATCCAAGTCCTTACCACTTGGCCACCACCTAAATAGTTTGTTTTAATTTTTTTTTTAATAGTTATTCAGGTTGTTTTTAGATTGATCAAGTTGGTTAGGTTACGTTGAACCACTTTCCTTACAATTTAATTTTAAACCCGAGCGATATAAGAAGTTGAGTCAAAATATTTTTTTATTGTTAGTTTTGTCCTATCTTTTTTCTTCTTAATTTTTTCTTCACACTATTTTTTATTAGTTAACTAAGTTTTTTTTAAAGTCAAGTCGACTGGGTTATGTTAAGATAACTTTCACATGATTTAATTTTAAACTTGAATTAGATAAAAAGATATTTAGGATGAAATGTTTTCTTTTATATTAATTTCATTATTTTTTTCTAAATTTATTTTTAAATATTTTTATCAGTTGTATAAGTTATTTTTAGACCAATTAAGTTAATTAGATTATATTGATATAATTTTTAATTTTTTTAAATTTAGGTTAGGTAAAAAATCAAATAAAAAAATTTCAATACTAATCTTTTATGTCAATACTAATTTTATAACATTAAAAATATATTAATTTGATTACGGAGTATCTAATGTGTTCACAAAATAAACATGCTTGTATTAAATCGAGATTGTGGTAAGCTTATGAAACCATCCATTATTGATGTCGTCACAGGACTAATTTCCAATTATTTTAGCAGAAGTAATTAGTAAACAAGGCTCCTTTTGGCTCCAAGGTCCACATATTATCTACAGGAAACCCCATCCTACCTGCGCATTCAACCAGTTCAATTTATTTGTCACAGAAGTCTGTAAAACTGTCATCAGCTCTGAGAAGAATGGGGCCAGACCATGCCATGACCAAGAGGAAAGAGCGAAAGAAACTCCTCCTCATCATCATGTGTGTGTTCCTAGCAGTGGACCCCATGTTACAGGTATCTGGATGGTGGACAGGCCCTTGGATTGGATCTGAGGGGTAGCTTTCAATCTAGCAAATTTTTTGAGATAGGGGCCCATCCAAGTTGTTATATTTTGGTGGGGATCCTTCTTTTCTCTTTGCCTTGTTTTAATTCAGTTTTTTTAAAAAGAAAAAACATACAAAAATACTATAATATATCATTTTATATATTGTCAGTCTCTTCACATTGAACTTGTAATTTTTGAGTTGAAATGAGACAAAGAAACCATTCTGGGGTACTTGTGAACTCTGGCATATTGATGACTGGCAGTGAGGGTTTTTGAGCCTATCATAGCTATAGCCCAGATGTTTACGAACTCTGCTCAGACCCACTGGAAAGCAATAATTATAACACATTTAATGAAACAACTAACACACACACACACACACGCCCATGTACACATACATGCAGTTTGTTCAATGAGCCTTCATTAATCGAACTCTCTCTTTTGTTTTCAACTTTACAGTGAGAACGCTCTCACATCAAGGCAAAGCTGGTGTGGAAGTCGATGCGGGTTGTTTGAAAATATAATAATTGATAAAATTTAAATTTTTTTATTTAAATAATATGTTTTTATTTTTTAAATTATTTTTATTAAATTATATCAAAATAATTTGAAAATATAAAAAATAATTTTAAATATTTTTTTAAATACATTTCAATCACGTTCTCAAATACTGTTTAAACACCACTCTCATCTAACTTTCAGTGCTCAGTCGCTGCTAGCTCGAGAGGTTTCTGGCTGTGTGTTCCCATAGGCTTTTACAAAGATTACAGTACTATGATATTTAAATTCTTTGTGTAAAAAAACACAAAATAAGAAATCTGACCCTTAATTTTAGTTTATGTTTTAGCTTAGCGACTGTTTGACTGTCTGAATAGTAGGAAAAATTGAAACAAAATGGTCCATTTAATTAAATCTTTGAAGACTATTTTTATTTTATTTTATTTTAAAGTTCCTTTTTAAGCAAGTTTGACGATCAAAGAACGTTATACAGAAGAGAATGGCATTGCTGCTTTGATATTTACTCCCATGAGTGAAACATTGAGCTGCTCACGTATTGTTTGTACTTTTCCTATCAAGATAGCGATTTAACCGCTGCTACATCACATCATACAATTGCCCCAAAATATATTTTATAATTTCTCGTAGAATCTTCTTCCATGAAAAATAGATTCCTTCAGGTTGTGGTGTTCCTATAAAGAAAAGCAACGTATTAGGTAAAGGGTTCTTGTTGCTTTACAGATTGTTGTTGTGGACTTTAAGGAACCAATGTTTCTAATTAGTGTTGGTTACCAGGTAATGTATCGAAACCTACCTTATACTATCTATTAATAAATAGAGGAATAGTTAACATTTCGATATTGGGATTGACTTGTAAGTAAAAGAGAATGAATTATTGCTTTATCAGATTAATTATTTTTATTAAAATAGTTACATGATATTTACCCGATTAGGTTTAGTTTTTTAAGTTTGATTAAATTAATAACTTATCTGATTCAATTAAAAAATAAGATATTTCTCAATTTAATTTATTAAATCAAAACATGGTTAATAACTATTGTTATACCTAGAGGCAAATACTTAGTTGAAATAATGTAGTTATATTATAATTCATTATAAAGATCAACTACTATACTCGTCTAAAAAATAACCAATTAACGTATTAGAGGATACTTGATTTAAGATGAAGGACACCGACAAAAGGGTTACAAGAAGGATTTAATTATTTTGTTTAAAAAATTTATTTCTTGTCTTTTCTTTTCAAAATTTAGAACTAAAAAAAGATAGGTTCCTTACATCTCATTTAGATGGTCTGAACTTAAATTTATGCATCATAATTCCATGTAAGAAGAATGTTACAGAATATATTGAACAAGAACAAATTATCATTGAAAATAAGATTGTAAGAAGAGTATATTGCAAAAAATATATAATTATGTGACCCACACATGAAGATCTATTTCAAATATATACAAGGTGATGTATATATATATATATTTTTAAGTCCATCTTTTCAGTTTATTCAAAAGTAAATCATCCTTGTGTTACATTTAGTTTATGAGTTCATCAATCATCTAAGAAAATGTTAAATCATGGAAAATTTAAACAAATGTTTTTTTTATTTTTTATGATCAGTTTTGCTGATATACATGCAAGACTAGTATATTGCTAAAAATACATTACTATTACAATAAGATATGCTATATTTTTAATATATAAGCAAAGCAGTTTATGCCTCTAAAAAGCAGAATAAGTAGCACAATGAGTCAATTTATACAACAAAACAAACAAAAGGGACATGCTAAAACAATTAGAATCACTTGATTACAACTAAAATAATAAAAAAGCTTGTCTATTTGTGTGTTTTAAAAGTATTTTAATTTTTTTTTATTTTAAATTAATTTTTTTGGATGTTTTTAGATCATTTTGATATACTAATATAAAAAATATTTTTTAAAAAATATAAAAAATATTATTTTAACAAAATTTTTGAGTAAAAAATATTTTGAAAATAACCACTACCACACTCTCAAAACTCCAACCTTTACCATTGCCTTCTCCTGGTCACTAACCCAACAGTTTCAAAGACTTTCAAATTTTAGTCTTTGTCTTATCCTTTATATAACCAATATTTTTCTTCAAACAACCATGATTCAATGCAAAGCTTGAAGATGGTACCACCACTAAAAATAAAATATTCACCAACCAAGAACAGAAGCTCCAAAACCTAATTTATTCAAACAATAGCTAACAAATCTACTTTATTGGAATCTTTTATTCCAACAAGGATTGAAAAGAGTCCTAACATGAATCCATTATGATCACTTAAAACACCTTTAATACAAATAGGACTTGGTTTACCAAGAAAAGAGCCATCAACATTCTATTTTAAAACCATATCTTAAACTTCTTTTTATGTGGACAAGCACAAGAAAATAGATTTGATTTTTTTATTTATCGTATCGAGTAACTAGGATTTGATCATGTAATTGTCATCTTTCTACACTTCATAATCTTCAAAATTGGTAGTTTCAGGTATAGCTTTTGAACTTGAAATAAATATTTAACACTTCTTATGATATATAGAGGAAAAATGGAGTTTGCCCTAAATAGAATATAAAATCTTAAGCTATTTAGTTGAGATGGTTCTTTAAGATGATATTAGAGTTTTATTGATCATCTAATCACGAGTTAGAATCTTACTATCCTCTTTCTGTTTGATAAAAATATAATCACAAGGTAGTATGAGCCTATACAAGTTTTAAACCCCAAGGGTTTAAAACTTGTATAGGCTCATACTAAACCCCAGGGGTTTTTACTTAAAGAGGTGTGTTAAAGAATAATATAAATCATATCTTGGGATCTTACCTAACAACATAACAACATAATTGAGAGGCATAATCCTGTGATAATGACAATTATTATTTAGATTATGTTTCTAAGTTTAAAATACATGATGAAAACCTATTTTCAATTCTTTTTATGATTTAACCCATATAATATATTCAAATTGCCTTTATTTAGAAATTAATAGTTTATTAGCCTGTGCTTTACCGTGGTCAGATCAATTTTTTTAAAATGTAAAAAAGAATATTAAAAGCATAAAGAGTTTTTTTGATATTATCATTAAACCTAGTCAAGTGGGTCAATCTTAAAACTTTTTATCCTAGCTTTTTATGTAACTCAAGTTTCCAATAAAACTATGTGGGAGTTGGCCCGACTTAAATTGATTGATTTTATGGATCCAAATATAACCTAAATGATCGGTAAAAAAACATAACTTAACTATTAAAATACTTCAAGATGATAAATATTTTAAAAAAATATCACGACAAAGATAGATTAGATCAACCCTGGTCTCTCCGCGACCTGAGTCATGGATTCTATTGGGTTTAATAACTTATTTTATAATTTTTTATTTAATTATATAATACAAGTCGATGCTCATAAAATTAAACACCAACTCTAAAATACATATTTATTTTAGATTGTGATAACTAATTAGTACTTAAAAAGATATTTTTATCAAGGTTTTAAATCATCATTTTACACTTAAAGTATTAATAATTTCCTATCTTAAGCATGTTTTATAATAAAAAATATGATAATGTAAGATAGCTTTAATTTATGGTAAATGCTAATTTTAAATGCAGACATATTTAACAATTCAAAGGATTGATTGATGTAAATAACTATTGAAAGTGAAAAGACAAAGAGAGGGCTAAATTTAGAAAAGATATACTGGTTCAGTCCAAATTAGAATACTATTCAGTCATTGGGCCATATCTATAGCTGTAAAACTTGGATTTGGGTCTGCTCTATATGAATAGAAAGCTAAGATACAGACCTAAAACTTTCATAAGGAGTCCAAGATTCAAAAAGGCAGTTTTCAAGTTCAAATTGTATAAAAAATGGAGAAGTTGAAATTTATCCTATAGCCCAGATACTGTTCAGTGTTCAGCCCATATCTCGAGTTCTAGAAGTTCAAATGATTTTATTTTTTTGTTGGAAAGCTAAGATAATTTTCTAGAACTTTTATGAAGGTAATCTATTCAAATTCTGATGTTAGTAATGATGTTTTGTTTAGAAAAAAAGATAAAGATTGTTACTAAGTCAATATATAGTCATCCACGCAACAATTAGTAAACAAATCAATAGTTTCAAATTTTAGTCTATAAAAAATGACATTTGCCGTGCATTTAGGTATCTTGGTTTTCAGATAAAGATCATATTCTTACTCTACTTCTTTATATTTTTTTAATGCTTAAGTTTTGCTTTCACTAATCTCTTGTTTATACCCTTAATTTCCTTTACTATACTTGTATAATCATGTTATGCTCTTATTTATTTATGTTTCTCTTCTTCATTACATTTAAATAAGTTTATTATATCAAGGTGAAAAGGTTACAATAATGGTGTAAGAATAAGTATAGTATAAACTCAATATGGATTATAATGTTTGATAGTAACATATTTTATATTTGTTATCTTGCTCACTTTTGATACTTTGCTTGTTAAATTATTAATATAGATTTATGTTACAACAAATACTTATGCTATGAAAAGAACTTGATTTGTTGTTAATATAAGTTATAATCATGAATACCTGATAACATTTATAAGTATTAGCATTATTCAAATATATAATTAAGTTAAGAATTTATAATTCGATTGGAATCTCCTTTGTATGTGGTTCCAATTGAGTAATAAAAATAGTTTACATTATACTTATTTAAAATACCATTAATGGATCCTCTAATCTTGATAATTATTTTATCCTTGTTTAATCATTACATTAATCTTACATCTCAAAGTTCTCATCATCATCATCATCATCATCATTTATAATTTATATAGTTAACCTTCTTGTGATTCGACCCTAGTTTTGCTAGGTTATTTATTATTTCGACACTCCTATAATTGGAAGAAGATATCAATCTTCAAGTCGTGTTAATAACCCCATACAAAATAAACGATGCACTCATATTTTGTAAGTTTTTCTAAACTTTTATTAAACTTCTGTCAAATAAATCATCTTAACCCAATAGCTTAAACTATTAGGTGAGGTCTTAAGATATGATTTATATTATTCTCTAACACCCCCTCTCAAGTAAGAGTTCTCACATTACCTTGTGCTTAATTTTTTATCAAATAAATGAAAATAGTGAGATTCAAACTTGTGACTGCTTGTTTATTAAGGCTCTGATACCATGTCAAATAACCATCTCAGCTCAATAACTTAAGCAGACATGAATGAGAGTTTCAAGAAATCAAATCCTATTCTAGTTGAAAGATCAGATAAGGCAGTATCGATCAACCAGGAACTAATCTACTAGAAGGGCACTATAAAGTCTGGATTTATGGTGTCAGATTCACCAACTCTCAAAGTATTTGAATTTATGGATAAAAAATCTAAAATGATTTCAAAAAAAGATAAACAACATTGTGATAATGATGATCTCAAGTCAAACTTTGCAATTGAAGGAGAGTCTAATAGCAATCAATGAGATGCAACTAATGAAAATGGTAAAGTAAAAATAGTTCTTGAAGATGCTAGCAATCAGAAGTCAGAAAGCAGAGATGAAACTGAAAGTTGCCATTTAGTAATCGAGTCTTCTTCAATTAGTAAGTTTCTTGATATTTTGTCACTAGTAATCTAGTAATCTTATGGCACCTTGTGGCACCTTTTAAGAATATCTTATTTAAGTACAAGAATGAAGCACTTGTTATGGCACCTTGTGGTACCTTTTAAGAATATATTATTTAAGTACAAGAATGAAGCACTTGTTGAAATCCATATGATAGAAGCTAAAGAAATTGACATGAAAACCCATAAATGGCACGTATCTTCATATGTTTCAAATGAGACTCCAGGATATGTAATTCAAATGGCTTCTTTTTGTACTATGGCATCTAGCAATTATTCAGGTAAAATGCCATTGCACAAGATGCACGATCATGATAGTACAGAGAATTTCATTGAATTTCTTTTTTTGATATAATATCAGAGTTTTGATAATCAAACAACACAAATTCAAATTTTACCATCTCTATTTATTTGATAAAAATTAAATATAAGGTAATATAAGTTTGAGTAAGTTTCAAGCGTAAAGAGCTTTCACTTAAGGAAATGTATTATAAAATAATATAAATTATATTTTAAAAATTTACCTAATAGTTTAAGTTATTTAATTGATATAACTCCTTAGCACTCTCAACCGCATGGTTTTATAACAAGTATCAATCATGAAATCAATAACTTTCACTACTCAATTATAGTACCTAGAAGAGTATATCCTAGATAAAAACAGCTCATCTCTAGGTTTTATCATTTTAATAAATGTAATATAATAATTTATATATGCACACAATTATGTATTAATTATAGTACCCAGAAGAGTATATCCTAGATAAAAACAGATCTCTAGGTTTTATCATTTTAATAAATGTAATATAATAATTTATATATGCACACAATTATGTATTATATATCCTTCTTCATTCATCTCTTGCAAATAAGGGATTGGAAGTGCAATCATGTGTGGAAGAGAGAAAGGACAGTCATCTATATTCTTTTTTTTTTTGGATAATCATCGAGAAGAGACATCTATATTCTTAAAGGAAAAAAAAATGTCTCCCCACATTACCTTCCTTTCTGAAAGTATATGACTTGATTGTTTTGTTATTATAGTAAAATAAAAGGGTACAAATCTTAACTTAAGGCATGCATATTTTTTTTTTTTAAAAAAGAAAGACTGAAAAATGCAAAACAATCTACTATACAATTACAATAGAATCCGTACAGCTAGCCAACTTCAATATGCTATACGTTTTGATCTCATTATGTATTTCTTTCTTCTTAGAATGAAAGTAGAAAGAAGAAAGAAGGTAGAAAGTAAGATTATATTTTCTCTGAAATGTACTATATAAAAGTTTATGATTAATTGATTTTAATTAACAGCCCCCAAAATCTCTAACAGAGAAACTAGGGCTCTTGTCAGGCACGTTTCCAGCATGGCGTAGCCCTAGAGTGAGAGACACATCTCCAGCAGCAGAGGTCCCAAACCTTATGAGTGTAGACCCATTATGGTCAGCTTCAGCATTGGCATTGCCGGATGTGGTCCCATAATCAGCTATAACAATGCTGCCCTGGGGACATGTATCGTCAGCGAAGTGATGGAAGGATTGTCCAGCATGAGGTTGTGGTGCGACCTCTGTGGTGGAGGTGATATTGGTGGGTGTAATAATGGGGGTGGAGGAGGAGGTGGAGAGTTTAGCTTGGTTTTCCGAGAAACATTGTCTATTGATGGCAAGGAGTGAAGGGTCCTTTTCATTGGCATTGATTTCGGATCTTTTGCCTGATGGTATGGTTGTAGCTGTGGGGGCTGTTGTTGTGGCAGCTGGTGCTGATGATCCTGTCGTTGTTGTAGTAGGCGTTGGTGTTTGTGCAAGCCCACTATTGTTGTTGTTGCTGTTGCTGCTGGTTGGCTTCCTTTCTCTATCTTCTGCCCCTGGTTCCTCTTCTTTGGCTTCTTGCTGGTACATTTCTTCAACCATGGGTTTCCACAACCGAACCCTGGCATTAATGAACCAGTTTGACACCTAAACAGCGCATAGAGTAGCATGAATTATAAACCTTCATTTAATTTAGCTAACCACGTACAATATGATTAACGAAAGATTATAGTTACAAGCTAGGTCCAATATATATATATATATATATATATATGATGCAAGCAAATCTTAGTTGCTTATTGGGATATCCTTTCGAGATAATTATAACAAATAAAATAATAAAAGATATAAAACACATTAATATTATTATAACAGACATTAGTGGTGGAATTCACTTGAAAGTGTCGATTTCCATGAATAATTCAAGAATACCTTACAATTAAAGCATCTAAATGTGTGTTTATTTCTATTCCCTTTCCAAGGGCACCTTTGGGATTTTGCTTTTCATGCAGATAATATACCAGGTACCGAACGGAAAAACAATTATAATAAATTACCGTACACTTGATAATAAATTATACATGATGGTAAATTTAGAATGAGTATGTTTTTGCATTAGAAGTTTATTTTTAAAAAATTGTTTTTTTGTTGTTTTAAATTATTTTTTTATGATTTTAAAAAAAAATTGTTTTAAATTATTTTTTTATGATTTTAAATCATTTTAATATATTTATATTAAAAAATATTTTTTTAATTTATTTCCGAACAAAAATACTTGAAAACACAATAACATAAATAATATTCTCTAGATATATATATATATATATATATAGAGAGAGAGAGAGAGAGAGAGAGTGAGAGAGAGAGAACTTCTCGCTAAAAGTTTAGTAACATGTTCTTTAATTTCACGCAAGACAAGGAAAGAAAAAAAAATCCGAAAGAAGAAGAGTCAAGTTGGAAACCAATCTTTACCTAAAATTTTGAGAGGAAAACAGATTAAATAGAAAAAAGAAATAAAATTATAGGGTTTAATCACAAAAGAAACTAGGAGATGCAGTTGCAATAAATACGTGATAGACAAGAAAACAGTAAGAAGGTTAAAAACCTACTTGCAGGTGGTAAAGAATAACATGCAAGTAAAAATCCCGGCAAGTATACAAGAATTTAGTTCACTGTCTTTAATGGTTCTTCGCGTGGGTTGCACATGTGTGTCTTTCTCTAAACAGAGACATAGAAATAAACCAGAAAAAGTAAACCCTAAACCACGCAAACAAATCTACTCAACTCACTCATGGCGCTAACCTGATTTCTTGATAAACCAGTCTGTCTAGCTAACAGATGCTTATCAGCATCGCTTGGATACCTGAGAAAGAGACCAGAAAATGACATCAGAGTCAACACATAAACCATATAAAGAGAGAGACACCAATGCTAGATATTATTTGTGTACCATGTAACACGAGGCGCGAGAATCTAAGAGAAGAAAAGATGAGCAGTATTTTGTAGCAGGCAGTAGTAGGGGTATCAGAGAAGTTTAGGGGGATACGTACAACTACGCTCATTGATCTCTCTTATTATTTTCTGTATAAATTGTGATTTTCACATAGAGTAAGAGAGAAGAGAAAAGGTTGTCAGTTAAACCAAGCTTTAATAAAGTTTTTCTCTCTTTTTATTTCACACACAAACTAATTTCTGTTGTCTGCAAATGGAGGGAACTTAGGTATAATGGGAACCCTTTGACAGCTTTTAGCTGACGAGACAACATCCAAGGACACTGCATTACTGTTCCTTTTAATCACATTATGGACAAAAAGCTAGAGAAAGAAACAAGGGAACTTGGATCTTGTGTTAGTATCTATCTGGTTAACTAATCAGAAAGTATCATTATATGATAAAAACTTTTACTCTACTACTAATAATAAGCGCATGTACTTTGATTTTTCAACTTTCTTGATTGTGATAATTTTCTTGATTATAGTGAAGTTTAGGTAAAAGTAACGTACGGGTGGAGAAAATGCTCAAAAAGCCAGGCTCTTAGAATGTTGACAGATCTTTCAGGCAAGCCTCTTTGGGGTCTCCAAGCTTCTTGTTCCATCATGCCCATTTGGTGAAAGGCTCTTTGTTGTCTTAGACTTTGCTCTAATAACTTAAGCCTTGGTGTCTCTCCTTTTGTTATGGCTGAGGTCCCAGCACCATCTTTGTCTCCAAGTAGCTCACAGCTATGCTTCAATTGTGCTGATATTGCTTCTTTTAGACACCGAAAATGCCTTGACATTGCCTTCTGGGCAAGGGCAGTGTAAGGGACCGCCGCTCCGAAACCCATTATTAGATCAAATGAGTTCACTACCATTTGCATTTGCTCACAATAATGGTTGTATCTCTTATCCACCTGCAATAATATTGTACACCGACAAATTAAACATATAAATACAAGGATTAATTTCCATCAATCCCAACATGACTTTATGTAAGAAAAAAAAAAAAAACAATTACGGCATGCATTAAGTATGAAAGGAATGCTATACCAATTAAGTCCCATGAAGCAGACCCCTAAAACAGAACTCAAGGCTGTTTTCACTACCTTGTCATATCGCAAATAGATTACAGATGTGTATGTAAGGAGAAGTGGACATCATTAGAGGACTAAGTCATGTGACATTATTTGATATTCATGACAGTATCATATTAATTGTTTAAGATTTTATTAACAATTATTCTTTAAAATATTTTTATGTATTAAAATAATATTTTTTATTTTTTAAAATTTATTTCTATCTAAAAAACAAAAAAAATTAATTTCAAACAAAAAAATCAAATTTTAATAAAAAACAAGCTAAACTCAGTTGAAAACTCCTCAAGACCTGTTTCAAAACCTTGTTTGCTTCGTTGCTTTCTTTTTTCTTTCCTTTTGAGCTAGAACTTCTGTAATCTGTCAGCTATTATCTTTTTAGCTATTTTCTTAATAATACTATCAACTATTATTAAGAAAGAAAGACAATCAAGAATTTTACGACACCCAAGAAAATACATACATACGTACATATATATATATATATGTATGTATATATTTGACAAGACATATGGTTCTTGAAGGAAACCCACGTAGCAAAGAAAGAGAAAGGAGAAGAATAAATGCATTAATCAAAGCTGGTACAGTGCTGAAATGATTGTTAATAGGAGCGTAGAATATCCTAGGTGTTTCTTTCGTTACTGTCTTTCCCCCAAATACAGCCAATTGCCAGGCTTGCTTCTGTAATGCATAAACAAAACAAAAACAAAAGGAGAAAAGAAATGGAAAACACCCCCTGCTGCCAAGGTCAACTAAGATAACATATCAATGCCTTTATTTCTCTGCAATATTACTACGAGGGGTACCACTCTTTTAGCTTCATAATAACTTCCCTTACGTAACATGGGGGATTATCAGTCGTCTTCCCAAGCAGGAGGAACGTCGCTTCTTGCTGGACACAGATAGATACCTCTAATAATAGTAGACTTTCATGACTTCTTTTCTTTTTTCTTTTTACCTTACCACACCAACCAGAAACCTTAACACAAACCCCCCACCATTCCAATCAATATGTGAATAAAAATTTCAGAAAATAAATAATATGATGACTAATCCAACTCTACCAACTAGATGATCTTATGTAACCCTATTGTATTGCACAAGGGTGAGCCGGCTTTTCTCTCCTTGGGATTTTTAAATAGTTTATAATATTGTTGAAAAGGCTTTCCGTAGTTTTCTGTTTGTCCGTGTGATTTAGAAAATCATTGATGCACTAAAATAAACATGCCAAGAAAAAATAAATAAATAAAAGGGTCTTGACTCTTGAGGGAGAGAGAAGGTATGGAATGAAAAAGAGAGAGAGAAAGATTTACATGCCTCATCAAGCATGGACAACAGTTTGACCTTCTTTCTTTGATGCTCAATTCTATCAGCAGCTGACAAGGGAAGGGGATCTTTAGTTGAAGAAGAAGAGCCGCCGCCGCCGCCGGGATTGTTATTAGAACTAGGGTTTGTGTTTTGTCTACCAAATTTGCTTTTCTTTAACTGACCTCTTCCGACACTGCAAAACTCTTCTAACAACTCTTGTGCTGGTCTCACATACTTTGAATTCCTCAAAACATTCACCACTCCTAATGATGACCCAAAGCCAACATGAACTTGGTGGTGGTTTTGTCCCACTCCTCCTTGTAAATGTAATGCTTGATGGTGTTGGTGGCCTCCCAAATTCTTGTAATATTGAGCAGAAGATGATCCACCAGCTCCTTGATTATAATACAATAACCCACCACTTCCCATCCTCAATTCTTCTGCTTTAGCTGCCTCTAAATGTTGCAAAGATGATGATAATGATAGAGAAAGTCCTTGCCCTTCAACAACACCACTAATTTCACTTGGATTATTGAGTGGACCACCAGTATTCCCTCCTTCATGAGAACTATCAGGAACCCAAGTGAATTGTGGTGGAGATATAACACTTGTAGCACCAAAACCTCCTCCTGGCACAGCAATATACCCTTGAAGAGAACTTGAAGGATTTGGTAACAACATGTGTAGTGTAGAAGAAGTTGAAGGAGGGGTTTGATGATGAGAAGGAGAAGGAGATTGTGGTGACCTGGGTTGTGATGGGTTCATTAAAAAAAGTTGCATGGCTGCAGCTGAATCTGCATTAATGCCTGAAATTTGATGCTGATGTTGAGCCAAACTGTCACGGTTACTATTACTCTTGGAATCACCTATCCCCAAACCTTCTACCACCATACTTTGCCTATTATTGCTGTTATACCAATCGTTGGTTGTCACCGGTTGTTGTTGTCGTGGCTGGGTCCGGTAATTAGAGTGTACAGGCTGATCCAGCAAATCAACAGCCGCAGCTGGTCCACCAGCAGGAGGGAAATTGAACATTTCTGATAACATGCCGGCAGTTTCGTAGACCGGAAGGCCACTTGATTGTTCTTCTTCTTCTTCAATACCTACTAGTGCCGGTGGAGGTGGTTCATAGTCTGATTGGATTCTAAGCTTATCTCTGCGGATCTGTTGGGCTATATCATGTTGCTGCTGCTGCTGTTGTTGCTGTTGATTATGCTCTTGGAGAGATACGGAGGATCTGTCGAAACCACCATGGGAGAAGGAAAAAATACCTTGATGGTAATCTTGGGACATAGAATTTTGATTTGAAGGATTGGACTTAATGTTTGGAGAGATTAACTGGTGAGTCTTTGAGTGAGGGAGAATTGGAGGGAATGGAGGTGTAGCTATTCCCATATCAGTATCTTGAAGATGACGATCATCATCTCTTCCAATTATCTTCTTAATTTATAGAACCCCCACCAGCTTATTTTCTTTCTCTTGTCAATCAAATCTGCTACATGTAGAGACAAACAAGAAACAAGAAATTAACATTTTCTTAAGCTTAATATATCAAGAAATTAACATACTAAAAACCAACAAAGTGTAATTGAGAGGGAGAGAAAGAGCAACGAGTATCAAATGGGTCTTTGTTGGAGCTTTTATTTGGCTAATCTTTCTCTTTATTTATATAAATTTATCATACTAACACACACGCGCGCGCACATGTAAGTACCTGTTGGAGTTTCAGAGTTTGAAAGGATAGAAAGCTCTCAGACATCGTATTCTCTTCTTTGGTATTGAAAGCTTGGTAAATTCATTTTTTTCATCTCTCTCTCTCTCTCTCTCTCTCTATCTGTCTATCTATCTAATCTCTATATGTGTAGCCCTCTGTCTGTCGTCTCTTTCTTTCTCTTTCTCTCCTTTTCTTTCTCCTGGTTGCTCTTTAGCAGCACTTAGAGCTAGTGAGTGTAAACAGAGAGAGAGACGGAGAGGAAGAGGTGAAGCTTAAAAATAAAATAAAGAAAAAGAATGGAGGCTTAATAGACTGATATCTCTCTCTCTCTCTCTCAAAAAAAAAAAAAAAAAAGCAAGAAAAGAAAAGAGAGAGGAAAAAAAGAGAGATCAAGAGGTCGCTATTGTTTCTTGCTTTTTTTTCTCTCCTCCTTCATCTCCTCTTTTTACTCATCAATATTTTATATTTATTAATTTTATATATTTTTTTTTTTGCTTTCTTGTAACAATATTCAAAGTTTTTTTTTTAATTTTTGTTTCCTCTGCATTTTGTCATCAGCAAAATAAAAAAGAAGACAATAATTAACTACTAGATATAAATTCGAGAAAAGAAATACAATAAGTAAACCGAAACGAAACATATGCAAACGAAGACTTTATCAAGTTTACTGCAACTTGACTAATATGACCCTAAAAAATTTGGGGTTTTTAGGTTTTAAAAGTCAAGGCATCTAAACTGACTTTTTCAATGAAGATTACTGCGTATTTCTTAAGTTGTGCGTGTGCGTGTGTGTGGAGTAAATTTGATGATATTTATTTCATTTATAAGAACAAAATGCTGCAGCCTATTTATGTCATTTTGTACACAGTCCTTCGGAAACCAACGCAAACTATGGAATAAAATAATAAAGATCGATGAGGTCAGTGCAAGGTCATCTCAATGATCCAAACTACCTTCATCCTTCGATTTGATTTCTATGACCGCAATGCCCTAGCTTTATGATTATTTGGAACCCACAGCAACACGGGTTGGTGAGGTCTAATCAGTGCATTTGGAATGCAATTATTTTTTTTGCATTAATAACACACAACCAAGCTCTATATATATATAAGCAGCCATGGGAGGTAGAGAAAACATATATGCTAGTAATTAATATACATGAGCAAATTAAAGGGAGATTTTATTTAGTTTTGTCAACAAGGAAAGGCTACACACAAGCAAGAAAGATGGTTTGCACATGCCATCGGTTGGGCTCAAGGCGAGTTAGGTTTGTCTGTGGGGAGTATATGAAAAGCACATATAACAGCTTTGCGGTTTGGCAATGCCAAGACTGGCAATTTTGATCATCCTTTTCATTTGGCCCTTGATTTCCACATATATAGGATGTTCTTTGTCTACTCCTTTTTATTTGTGATGCTTTTTCCGAGCTTAATTTAATTGCTTTCAATTTTCTTTCTCATTATCATAATTAAAGGTGATGGCAACGATAAAACATCCCAAAACTGTAAATCTTCAATTGTTGGATCGAATTTTGGTAACCTTTTCATTCTAAACATACTCAATGCTTAAGCATGTAAATCACTTTCTATTATATTAAGAGAGATGGTAAACTTGGGAAAATAAAATATTTGGGATTTTAGAAACTCTCTTTTTTTAGTTTTCAATGTCATCATGTCCCAAAATCCAGAAAGCACAGGAAATAGGTTTTCTTAGTGTCGGATGTTAGTTAATCAAATATTAACGTAAATATATTCTCCTCTCCCTAGCATGAGGAATCCAGAATCTTTAGCAAGAAGTCTCAATGCCTGCAAAAAAAAAAAAAAAAAACCTATCGATTAGATTAAAAAACCCTTGAATAATAAAGTCAAAATTTTTTAATGATGCTAGTAATAAATGAAAAAATAAATAAATTTCATGAAGCTAAATATTTATTCTTATTAATGTGTATATTAATGCCCTAAGTAGAATGCTTCTAACCCAGGGATGCTTAATTTAATGTTTTTTTAAGCCTAATAATGTTGTTTGAGTTAAGTGTATAATTGATTATAAAAAGGTTATTTCTGACATCTTATTAAATTATAATGTTATTAGGCCTAGCATGTACTTGAGTTCAAGAAAATTGGATTTGGTTCTTTTCTAGATTTCATATGCTCTTAGATTTAATATAAAGCTAAGCCCATAAAAATTAGATTTAATATCCCTCGAAACCTCATAAATTTGACTTTTATTAAGTATTATGGGCATTGGATTTGTTTTTAATTTTTTTTTATCAAAGAGCTTTTAACCAAGTGGATTTAAATGATAAATCTGTTAGCATGACAAGAATGTGTTTTACTCATCTTTTACATATTAAAGTTTTATTCTTTTATGATCAAATTTTAAATAAAACATCATCATGGAACACTTGATATATAAGAGATAAGGGATGTAACAATAAGAATATATATATATATATGGATTAGAAGTTTAACTATCGGCCAGTTTCATCTAATCATATCCCTCTTTATCAAAGAAAATAATACTTTAATCCCGTGTGGTAAATGAATGATTGATTATGACAATATCAGATATGCTTATCTAGAATATCTCGACTACCCAAGTGGATTATCCAGCACAAGTTTTAATCATGACAAGCTAGCGACTGAAAGACATTTGTTTCCATCAACTCGAATCTATCTTTGTTAGTTCATTATAAATCACAAAGAAATGAGAAAGACGTACTACTAGCTTGAAACTTAATTTGACAATCCATATAGAAAAACTAGTTTTCATGGATCAAACAGTTTTCAAGACGCTATTTCAAATTGTGTTGACACCTGATCTCCAGTCCCTTATTTGAGATCGTGGGGCATTTTCCTTCAAATTTACATTTTGAGGATGAAAGGTTGCGAATCTTTATAAATTTTGTTATCTACAAAGAGATAAACAGGTTGGCTAGCATGCCGCTTTGCCAAGTGAGATTGCTTTTGATTGATGTGTTGCCATACATAGACTTTTTGTTGGGATTTGTTATCATATTTATTCTTTGTTCTTCTCTCGAACCTAAAAACATAATCAATTTTGCAGACCAAAAATACTTAGAAGGCAGTACTATAAGAAATTAGAGATACATGAGAAGGATTTTTATTGTTTACGAAGTTGGTATTCTCCTTTTCCAACTTAATAATATATATGGATGCAAATTACTAGGTCGACATTATATGATCATTAACATCGATTTTTTTTTTTTTTGGTGGAGAGCACCGACAATTAAACCGGAACGCTTCTTTGCAAAAGTATTTTCCCGCTGGTTGATTGAAGCAAAGGTTCGATTAGTTGATTATCTATGTAGTTTTCTGAAACGATTAATTAATTTATTCAAGATTCTTCATTAACATTTAACTCTTTTAGTATTATAGTTTTGTCCGTAATTTCTACACATATATAGAAGACATTAGAATAACATTTGTAAGATGATACAAAGACTGTTATAAGAAAACAAATTAAGAGTTAAACCTCTCAAATATTTTTTATGAATATTTCACAAATTAAGAGGACAATGTCAAACCTCTTTAATCACACATATAAATATAGAGGGTATACCAATAAATAGATAAAAAATCAAATAATACAAATACTTTATGTGTTATGCCTATGTCCATAAGTAAAGAGAGAAATATAACAAGAATTAGAACCAGTTAAATTTGAAGAACTCTCAAATCATAGTCTAAAACTCCCAAAGCTAATATTACACAATAAATTGCTCCTTCAAAAATCCATAAAAATGAATTGAAATATATATATATATATATATATATATATATATAAGGAAATTTATCTTAATCCTAATAAATAACAAAATAATCACAATCTTAATCCTATTATGTTGATATTGTTTGGAAATATTGATCCTAAGGTTTCCTTTGTTCAATATAAATTAGTTATACAATGAGGATTTGTCTAATTTGAACCACCTCTACCTTTGTTTGAATTCTCTTTGTTGTTATCTATTTTTGAGTCTCCACTCAAAACAGAAAAACAAAAAAATTATCAGAAGAAAATAAAAAATATATAGTAGTGAGAAGAACATACAAAGGCACCTAGAAAATAATCAAAGATTGATTGAGGAAGTTCAAAAATACAAAGAATGAAATTTGACAGTATATTTTTAAATGATAAAAGCCATATTGACAAATAAAATTCAATTTGAGAAAAACAAGTTAAAAATCATATGTTTAAGCACTTAATTAAATTATGTTGAAAGATTAATTGAGTTTATAAAGGGTTTGATTGCAAGAAAAAATCGATTTTAAGTCAATTTAGGCTTTAATTGGAAGAAATTAAAGTTTAGGAACGAATTACAATTTTTTAAAAGTTAATTTGGTCAAATTAGAGATTAATTACATGAATATTGAAGTTTGATGAGAAATTAGAGACTTGATTAAAGAAATCCAAAACCAAGGACCAAACTAGAAATCATGTAAATATAAGGGTTGCAATTGATTAAATCAGGGGCTAAATTGAAGAAATTAGAAGTTTGTTGATCAATTAAGGGTCAAAATACACATATTCAAAACCAAAAAACAAAATAGAAAAGGCAACCAACTTCATAGTTGACATTTGGATTTGGTTGGGATATAATTGAATTGATTCTTAAAATTAAAATCTCAAATGAGGACTGATTTATAATTGATACCTTTTCACACCTTTTTATTTTAAATGAAATGATGTGAAAAATAGAGGAAAATAATGGAATAAAAGCAAAGAAAAATAGATGAGAAAAACAGAAAAAACAGAGAGGAATGAGAAAGAAAAGAAAAGGAAATATAGTAGATAAAAAAACAGAGAAGGATTGAAGAAAAGCTACCTTTCTCAATGTTTCTCTTGTCGTTAGTAGCATCACCATCGTGAACCATTGCCATTCTTTCTTGTCACCACCACCAGCATCACCATAAGCCACCATTAAATTAGCTTCCCTCTCTTTTTCTTTTTCTCTGCCTCAACTGTTCCTACAAGTAAATAATGGAAAGTGAATTATTATTCACTCTATATTGTTCATGTTGCATGTGAGTAGTGGAAAACCCACTATTTTTGGGCCGGACTAGTTCTGGCCTAGACCAAAATGTCTTGGCAGAGTTCGGCCCGATCCCCTTTAAAGAAGTCTTATTGGGCCAACATCGACCCAACCTCTATTTCAGACCGATGTTGCCCCAACTCAGCACAATTTTTTTTTGGGCCAATATTGGCCCAACCTATGTGGGCTCAACCCATATAATTAGGTCAGCCCCAACCCAATATATCATAATAATAATATAATAATATTATATTATATAGTAAAAAAAAAAAGCTCCGCTATTTAAAAAATTTGTGATTTCTTGCAAAAGTTTCTAGTATTTTTTATTAATATTGGTTTATATTTTATACTATAAAGATACAAATCTAATATTAAAACACTTAATTTTCTAAAAAATATTTCAAAAAATATATAGAAAAAAATATATATTATTTTTATGCATACAGTCAAATCTCTAAAAAATATAAAAAATTTATATCGTATTTTCATACAAAAAAATAAAAAAAAAAGAGAGTATGTATTAGCATGTATTTTGAACTCTAATAACTAGTTTATTAAAGCCATAAAAACTTACCTATATTTAAAAAATACCAAAAAATATTTTTGTTTTCTTTTAATATATAGAATTATGAACCTAGATCTTAAGATGTATTCTTGCCATTAAATAAAAAGGTAGTTCTTTTTTTATATAGATATCAGAACATTTAGGTTTTCACTTAATAAGATAAGAATCTCTTTAATGAGAAAGATTTTTTAAAAATATTAGAAAGACCAATAATTAAAAAACATGACAATATCTTAGGTTATATTAGACAATTTAACAATGTTGTTTGCCTTAAGTAAGACATATTAGGAGTGGTAATACCTTTTCTTTACACAACCAATCCTCGTGCCTAATCTTTGAGACTAGTTAGAGTTCCTAGTGATTTGCCTTAAGTAAGACATATTAGGAGTGGTAATACCTTTTCTTTACACAACCAATCCTCGTGCCTAATCTTTGAGACTAGTTAGAGTTCCTAGTGATCAAATACTAGGTGACAACTCACATTCTCTCTTTCCACTGAAAAGTGACAAAATTCCTCTTCGTGTCCATTTTTCGCAAACCATATAAATATACATTTGGATATTTAAAGAGGACGATTGCCGCGATGCCGTACCACGTGCGACACTCCTAATATTCAAAACTTTTCACCTTCATTATCAAGCCCTTTATTGCTAAATTTATTGACCTTTAGGTCATATAATATTTATATATTTTAATGATAACTAGTAAATAGAAATGGACTAATGATATGATTGGTTGAGATTAAGTTTAAATAAATTTATACGAAGATCATTAACACGTATGAAGAATTAAATGAAGAAATAAATCAACAACTCTATGATACAAAGCAAGTGAAGACGTAGTTCTGAAATATTCATTTTAGTGTTTTTTATGTAAATCTTTACATCTTACTTGATAACACAAATTTAAATGAATTCACACACTTTATATTGCATGCATTATATAATTGATATACATTTAGTTGATTCGAGATTCACTAGACTTAATACTATTAAAATTATATTTAAAATTGAGCTAGTCGATTGCTTGACCATACCAAATAAGCTAGTCGACCACTTGGCCATACCAAGTGAACCGGTTGACTATTTGACCATACCAAGTAAATTGGTCAACTATTTGTTCATGAGGGATGAACACCTAGGAATCTGTAGAAATCAATCGATTAATTGACTTGACCAATCTAAATCGGCGGATTATTTTAGTTGTCAAATTGGTGGATTATTTTAGTTGTCAAAGGAACAATAATAGCTATAAAATGACTAATTTTTGCTTGTCTAATTAAAGAATTAATACAAAATTTTAACATAATTTTGTACAAATTATTTTAAGAACGAAAACAACTTCAAATCATCAATCCTAAATCATACTCATATTTGTACATTAAAACTTCATATTCTTGTAAAAGAGTATAAATCTCCACACTCATTACAGTTAAACACTTCAATACATTTTAAGTGCTATTGAATGAGCTATAAAGACATAGCTTAAATTGAATTATCTAAACTTTGAGAAAGTGTTGCTACATTTGAAACATTTGAAATAATTATAATCCTTCAAGAGTTTAAGTGAAAAACCATTTGTCTTGTTAAGGTCCATAACCAAAGTGAAAAATCTTGAAAAGTGTATTTCTTCAAGTGATGAAAAGGGGCTTGGTAAGGATTCAATAAAGACATTGTAATCTTTAGCTTGAATTAGTAAAGAATACGATACTCAAGATCAGTTAGGTATTTGAGGTGTGGATGTAGATTTACCAAACCACATTAAAAATCGAGTTTGCAATTTTTATCATTGCACTCTTTACTTGAAGCACTTTAATTTTATTGTTGGATAATTGTGTTTAATTGAGTTAATTGTAATATTTGTTATTATTAGTGAAACAACTAATTCACCCCTTTTTGTGTTATTGTTGTCTTAATCCTAGGACAATATAATCATGTTACTAATGTTGAAATTAAAGTTTTTTTTAAACCTTAAACTTAGATAACAAAAGTAACTTTGGCAACATATGACCTAAATTATTTATGTTACCTTTTTCATAATAGTAGTGTATTCAAAACCCAATTTGATTTAGTTTAGGCTAAGAAATTGAACCAATTCAAGGTTTTTTTTTAATTTATAAGAAATTCCACGCAAATCAAATCAAAAATTGATTCAAACCAAACTAGTTTGGTTTGGTTTGAGTTGGATTTTTTTCTTTCAAAATTGAAAAACCCAATGCCTTTTAAACGAGCTTATTTTCTAGGTTTCTAAATGGGCTTAGATTAAATTAAGTTTTAACAATGTTTTATTAGGCATAGGCTTTTAGAGGTGTTTTTAACAAACTTTAAAATTAGGTGCAATACCAAACCAAATTGAATTACATGAAATTAATGACACAATGTCAATACCTTTAATTTTTCATATTATAATATCTGCAAATTGATTCATCAAGATGAATATGGGAAATAACCCAAAAATAGGTTGTGATAGTTGCAAAATGCAATGATTTTTTGAAGTGGTCTTATTATAATGGGTAACCTCCTAAGGTAAAAAGAATTTTTTTTATGTGGTGAAAAATTCAAAGATTTTTTAAAGTGATCTCATTATAATGGGTGACTTGCTCAGGTGAAAAGATGTCAAGATTTTGCAAGATGGTCTTATTGTAATGGGTGACTTACTCAGGTAAAAAAATGTAAGAATCATTCAAGTGGTGAAAAATGCAAATATTTTTCAAAATAGTGAAAAATATAAAGATTTTTCAAAGTGGTCTTATTGTAATGGGAAACCTAGCCAGGGAGGAAATGCAAAGATTTTCAAAGTGATCTTATTGTAATAGACAACCTACTTAATTGTAAAAATACAAAGATCTTTCAAGTGGTGAAAAATATGAAGATTTTTCAAAGTGGTTCTCTTATAATAAGTGACCTACCTTGGTAGGAAAAAATACGACTTACCAGGCGAAAGGATTTAATCAGAGATATCTTAAAAGGATGACATGATAGGGATTGAAGGTGTACTATCTAGAAGATGAGAGCTTAAAGTAGCACTTAAAGGGAAAAGAAATAGGGCTCAAAAGCATATTATTTAAGGGATAAGAGTTCAAATGAGTGTTTAAAGGGAAAAAAGATAAGGCTTGAAGGGGGATGAAGGCTCAAAAGTGTACTCAAAAGGAGGTAAGGTTAGAAAACACATTATCTGAAAGATAAGGGATCAAAGACGCACTTAAAAGGAAAAAGATATGGTTAGAAAACATATTATCTAGAAGATGAAGGCTTAAAAGGGCACTTGAAAGGAAGAAGATAGGGTTATAAAATGCTCTAACTAGGAGATAAGGGCTCAAAGACGCACTCGAAAGTGGGTAGAATTAAAAAACACACTACTAGAAAATAAAGACTCAAAGACATACTTGAAGGAAAAAAAAGAGGGTTAGAAAATACATTATTTGGTAGATGAGGGCTCAAAGACACACTAAAAAAAACAGAAAGATATAGAGACATAAATAAGGCTAGAAAGCACACTATTTGAGAAGTGAGGGCTAGAAAATGCTCGAAAAAAGTTAGGGTTAGAAAATACACTACCTGAGAGATGAGAGCTTAAAGGCACAATTGAAAGAAATAAGATATTTGCTGATGAGACACTAATTTGTTAAAGATCAATGTAATGCATTAAAATTAATATACATATATACTTACTTGAGAAATATAGGTCTCCTTTCTTCATTGACTTTACTTATTCTTGAAAGCTAGAGTCTTTATAGTAAGCTTCAATAACTTGTTTGCTTTTACTTACTCGAGTCACAACTTATGATTTTGATCTTTGAAAGGTATGATACAAACCTTTATCTCAAAGGTTGTTAGCTTTGCCTTATGTTTTCTATTTTCTTAGAAAGATAATTATGGAGCTATCCCTATTATGTGTTTTTTGATTGCCCTAGCCTAATCATGCCCCCAAATATTTCATTTAAGTTTTCTTTAAGTACGAGGCTATGTGAATGACAAGAGTCATTCCCCTACTAGTATTTAGGATTAAGATTTTATTGAAAAATATTCTTTAGCATAAGTTCTATAATATATGATAAGCATTAATTAGAAATATTAGAAATTATGAGTTAATTAGAAATTATGAGTTAATAAAATATTATAAACATAAGTTCTATAATATCTTATAAGCTTATAACATGTCTAAAATCAATTATGAGTTAATTAGAAACTAACTTTAAAGAACCCTTTGATTGGAAAATTCTCAAACCTAAAAGCCACACACCATGTTAGAATATTATAAGCATTTTTAGTAGCTTATATGAGGGTGCATTGAGAAGTAAAAATTAGGCAAGTATGATGTCACAAGGTGGAGCTGGTGCGACGTCGTCTGGTGACGACAAAGGTTTTTTGTCATGCCTCTAGTGTGAGGTATTATGTATTGGAAAGGGTTCTGGATTTAATCATAAAACTATGATTAATGTTTAGAAGTCGCCACCTAGTATTATGGTTACTAGGAACCTATGGTCTGCAAGAGTCTAAGTAAGGGATTGGTTGTGTAAGGGGAAGACGCATTGCTCCTAGTGCACTCTACCCAAGATAAGCTGCATTGTTGTTTGATTGTTTTTTCTGAGTCGGGTATCTGTTGGTCTTTTCTAAGGCTCAAAACATATTTATTTTTATGAGAGTCTCTATCTTATTATGTAAAATCCTAACCATTTTAAAGTCTGAATTTTAGCAATGCATTTATTTACATCTTGTATCTTTAATACCTGAGGGTGTACCTTATCGTGTAATTTTACACTCTACAAATATTAAAGTGTACATCTAGATTCTTAAAAAAAAAAGGATTGGAAAAATATTTTTGACATGTTGGCCAAATCCTAAGGGATAATTATAAACTAGTTACGATATCCATTTTTGGATTTTTTTTAAAACATGAAAAAGATGCAATTTTTGTTTTATGAAAAATATGCTTGGAAAAATTTCACGATTTGGTCGTATGCAACAAAATATTTTTTTTTTGAAAATGGAAATTTATTTAAAAGAATGTTTGAGATTTTTTTGAATTTTTTAATAATTTTAGAGCAAACCAGTTATTTTAATACCAGATTTGTATTTTACAGTGTAAATACATAACTTGATATTATGCAAAATTGGTAGAAAAATATGCAAGAAAATTATAATTTTTTAAATTATTTTTTATAAAAAAATTTAGATGTAAAAAAATAAGCATAGTCAACTACATGAACAGTGGAACTTTCATAGGGAAGACGAAGAATTAGGGGAAGGGTAGCAGACCACCTGGTGTAGTGGTGATGGCTGGCTGGCGGGGGAAGATGACCTGAAGCCGGTGGTGGAAACGGCGGTGGAATTGGCTGGAGTAGCTGTAGCTGGAAGAGGAAGAAAAAAAAGAAAAAAAAAGCACACTAGAGGAGTTGTAGAGAGGAGAGAGAAACTGACGGTAGCTCTTGATGGTAGGCTGGTGGTTATTTTGGCTTCCTATGGTGAAGGTGATGGTGGGAAGACCGGTGATAAGGGTGGTGGTGGGGGGTGAAAGCCATGGGGGGGAGAGAAAGAAAAAACAAAATTTGCAGAAACCGACAAAAAAACTGGTTTTTTTACTTTGGACCTGATTTTTTCTTCTCTCAAGCCATGAAATCCACCTCTATTTATAGGCAGTAGAAGAAGGTAATCTTGTCTATACTGGGGGGAAATTTCAGCTTATGATTTAGTTGGAAAGGATCCCAACCGTGGACTCAAAATAGGTATCATGAGTTGCAAAATCTATAGACAAAAGCTGCTTTAGTTGGCCTTTTTAGGTTGTCACCAGAGATGATTTATTATCATTTATCCTAAACTGATCACATGGTTTTGTAGATAAAGTGCAGAGGATTATTTTCATATAAGATTAGTCAAATTTAGTTTACATTAGATATATTAAATGCAACAGTAAAGTAGGTAACCAAATTAGCTTTTGCAGAAAATAAAAAAGATAATAAATAGTGTCGATTCCTGTTTTTGCCAAAGTTCATTTCACTCCTCCCTCTTTCAATTGCTTTCAATTGAACCCTAATTGACCCTAAACCTTTTTTAATTAATACAATTAAGCCTCTAATTTCAATCTATTAATTTGGTAAAAATTAAATTTTGTTTCTTAAAATTCCAATATTCTCAATGAAGCCAAAATTACACATCCAAACTTAATTTTTCACCATTTCAGCCCAATATAAAATTAATTTGACCCATTTAAATTATAATTAAGTCCTTGCACTTAATTAAATCCTTCAATTTGACCCAAATTAATTCTTAAAAATAATTAAAATTTAATTTTCCTTATTATTAAATCAAACTGGCTTATTAAAAATTAATTATATCATTGAACTCAATTTTTATGCAAATTCATTCAATAATCATTCAATTTGACCTTGAATTTGTATTTTCCTCTATTTTTGAGCATAATGGAGTATAATTAGGCCTTGAATTTGCTTAAAAAATTACAGTTTGATTTGTTTTCTATTTTTATAGCCCTTCTTAATCTGCTTTCTCTATATTATCAGCTTTTATTTTATTTTTAATTTTAATTTTTTTAAAAAATTGATTTTTAGATAATAACCCCTAGAATTGAGTTATGACATATGACATTAAAGTTCTTAGAGGGCATGACTAGGCAATGTGGGTTACATGTAAAAACATATGCGTGCATTTTTTTTGGGCTTGGGTTTGGATTAATTTTAAAATATTTTTTAATACAATAAATTAATTTTCACTCGCCCATTATTATTTACCTATGTAGATTCATTAAATCTTTTAGTATTAATGTCTTGTTTGATCAAATGATTAATTCTTGAATAATTTTGTGTTTCAAAATTAATTTTTTTTAAATTAAAAAATATTAATTTCTAGAATTAATTTTTCAACCTTGACCTTCTACATGAATAGGGGATAGGGTTTCCATTTTCATACATAAAAATTATTTTTGGGACCTTTGTTCTGTATTTTTTTAGGGTTTCCATTTTCATACATAAAAATTATTTTTGGGACCTTTGTTCTGTATTTTTTTAGGGTTTCCATTTTCATACATAAAAATTATTTTTGGGACCTTTGTTCTGTATTTTTTTAGGGTTTCCATTTTCATACATAAAAATTATTTTTGCTATCTTTGCTCTGTATTTTTTTAATCTTGTTCTAGATTTAAATTTTGTATTTATATATAGAAAGTTTGAAAAAGTTTATTTTTGCATGTGTCTTTTCAAGGTGTTTTTATTGGAATCGGCTATTTACTATAAGATTGTTTACATTAACTAAATAATTTAAGATATTGTGGTGATTAAATAGCCAAGTAAATTTGATAATATTTTATTATCAAAGATTCAAATTAAAACTAGGCGTTTATTCTCATTTGAGGTTATGATTTTGTTAGAAAATATTCTCCGGCGTGAGCTCTATAAAATAATACATTAACACATCTAAATCCAATTATGGATGAATAAAAAAAGATCTTGAATAACCTTTTCGTTAGCAAAATTGTAAAACCTAAAAGCCATATGCAACATTGAAAAATTATAAGCATTTTTAATATCTTATATAGTGGTGTCTTAAAAAGTAAGAATTAGAAACCATAATTTTTAAAGAAGAGAGAACCTAAGCAATGTGAAATGTGTAAAAACACTCTTACATGCTTGTCTAAAGCTTGGGTTTGGTTGGTTTTAATTAACATTATTTTTGTATAGGAAAGTATTTTTTGCAAGCCCATGATTATTTACTGTTCAAATTCAATTAATTTGTCAAGGTTAATGTCTTGTCTGATCAATTTTATTTTGATTAATTCATGAGTAGTTTGTTTATTTAAATTAATTTATTTCTTTAATTTTTTGAAACTAAAAAAATTAATCAACAAAAATTAATTCTGGAACCTTGACCTCTTGTAAACAGGAGAATGATATTTTTTTTATACATAGAAATCATGTTTGTTGTCTCTGCTTTCTTTCTTTGTCCTTTTTTATTATTATTATTGTCTCTATTTCATCTAGATTTAAGTTTTGTCTACGTAGAGACAAAGTTGAGAAAGTTTTATTTTTTATAAGCTTTATTTGGAACTATATTTTTTTAACATGCTGTTATTGAGATTCTATAAGCTACTTGCACTGATATGATCTACACTAATTAATGGACATTTTAGCCTTAAAAGCATATGATATAGTATTAGATAACAACTTTCTTACTTACTTCTAAAATTATGCAAGTACTTTTTTTATATATAATACTATATCTTGTACTTATCTATAGTCAATGTTTGTTTATAATTTAGTATAAAACTCCATAATAAACAATATATATATATATATATATATATATCAATGATGAAACAAAAAATTTCTAAAGCAATCAAATTAATACCACATGATTAAGCAATATACCTTATCAGTGTTTTCTTGGTTCTTGTCCCTTTTATTATATGATATCTCATCACCGCTATGCTTCAACCTGAATAGCTTATGCATCTTCAAAAATTTATACTTGATCTGAATGTTGGTGATTATGAGTAATATCCTATAAAATATTACTAAAATCAATATCATTCAAATTCATAAGTCTTGAGGTATTGTCATTCAAACCAGAATACATAAGCACTAGCTTCTTCAAATTCAACATCTATTTTTTTTAATCTTATTAATGGTCATATTTTCATAATCTTTGTTATGGGGTAATGTTGAATTACGTGTTTTTGGTGCCTCCTGAAAGGTATTGTTGGGAAAGAAAAAGGTTTTGGGTTTAATCATAAAATTATAATTATAAGATTTAGATGTCACCACCTGGCATTATGGTTACTAGGAAACCCATTATTTGTGAGATTTTGGGTAGGAGACTAGTTGTACAATGAACAAATGCTTCACTTGTGGTGCACCCTATTTGAGGTAAGCTGCATTATTATTTGATTGTTTTTCTAGGTCAAGTTTTTATTCATTAGTCTTTTTTTAAAATCCAAGGCAGATCTAAAGTTCATATTATAGCATCACAATTTTTTTTTATCTTTAATACCCGAGGGTATATCCTATTGTATAGTTTTACACCCTTAAATAGTAAAATCTAAATCTAAACCCTAATATAAAATGAACAAAATGATTGGTGAACAGTTTTTGATATTTTGGTCAAATCCTTGTCAAATGTGCGGCTTCACGGTGAAAACATTCACTCTCAAAATCGGTATCTTATGTATCTACCAAATGTGACAAATATGGGGAGACAAGGAAGTTCTTGTCTTTTATTAGTGGAAAGCAAGAATCGGAGGCGCCACCTAGTATTTTGGTCACTAGGAACCTTAACTGGTTTTAGAGATTAGGTACAAGGACTAGTTGCGTAAAGGAAAGATATTAACACTCCAAATACACCCTACCTAATATAAGCTGCATTGTTTTATTTTTATTTTTGATAAAATCTAAGGTCTTGTTGTGTTTTCTAGTTGTTGGTCCATTTATAGTTTAAGAAAAGTCTTCCTTGGTAAGGAGATCCTTATCTTATCATGTAAGCCTAACCATTCTAACATCAATAAAAAAAATTTAATATCTGGAATGCATCTTATGTATAAGGTCGTAACCTCAGATACTAAAAGAAAACAACATATATTTTTTTGGAATTTTGGAATTATTGGGCTAGTTCTCGTGACTTTAATAAACTGGTTATTAAATCCAAAATGCATGTTAATGCAAAATTTTGAATCTTTGTTGTATGAAAATATGATATAATTTTTTTATTTATTTTTTTCTTTTCAATGTTTTGATGAAAACTGAGTATTTAATAATGTATTTGTATCCTTATAGTATAAAAATACAAGCCAATACTAAGCAAAATTCAGTAGAAAAATCACCTATTTTTAAAAAAAAAATTAAAAAAAATTCTTTTTTTTTTTTAAGAAAAGGATCAAATTAGGCCAGGTCTAGGCCATAAAAAATCCAAACCATCACATATTGGGCTAGACTAAGCTCTGCCACCTAGATTAGGATGAGTCAACCCGGATTGGTTATTGAACTCGTGCATAGTAACTAGTTCAAAACATAATTACTTGGTTACTATACTCATGCATAGTAACAGGGTAATTATTTCTTCTTGCTTGCAGAAAGATGTACAATGCACATTCTGCATATAAGAAGATGAAGCTAGAAATTAAAACAAAAGGAATAGGATTACTTGGAATGGAGGCATTATGGTTCACAATGCTAGTGGAGTTGCTGTCGTGGCAGCTAACTGTGATGGTAAACGTTGCTTCTTCTTTTTCTCTCATTTGTTTCGGTTATGTTGTCTTCTTACTTTGTTTTATGTTCCCTCCTGTCAACGGTGTTCTTGTCTCTTTGCAGTGGCTTTATAGAGGTGTTGTTCATGCTAGCAGTGCCTCTAGTAGTGGTGAAGAGGAGGACAGGTCGTGGTACACGGAGGATGCTGTTGCGGTTTTTTCTATGTATTTTCTTCTTCTTCCTCCTACCTTCTCTTATGCTTCGTTCACTCCCCTGCCTCTCTTTCTCTCTTAGATTTTCTTTCCTTTCCTTGTTCTTTTCTATTCTTATGTTCACACTTTCACTTTTTTTTTCTTTTCTTTCTCTTTGTGTTTTCCCCCTTCTTTCTTTTTTTTCTCGATCCTTTCTCTGACTTTTATAGCCAAAGGATGCAGACATTTCCGGAAACAAAGTAACGACCAACATACATCATGGTTGCATAAGACATGCCCCTTGATTGAAGCGACTTCACTACTAACGCCTGTATTGTCTATTATTGCTGAAAATGGTTTCTTGAAGGAGACAATAAACATTGCTTTAAGGAAACGACACTATTTTAACATTCAAATGAATATTTTTTATTTGATCCTTGAATTTATATACAATTTTGTAATCAAGCCCGTAGATAAATTATCATTAGATCCCTTGATTTTTGAAGCATTTTAATACTAAATCCATATGTTATAATGAAAATATATAGTTTGATATTATGCAAAATTATTGAAAAAACATGTAAGAAAATCACAAATATTTAAAAATAACCCTTTGATTTTTTTGAATTTTTTTAATGATATATATTATTATTATTATTATATTAGGTTGGACCAAGTCGGGTTTGGTTAGGTTGACTAGCAACCTAATAGACTAGACCGTTTTTTTTTCCTAGGCTGGACTTGGCCCAACCATTATGGGCTAGGTTGGAATGGGTCGAACCTATAGTGCAAGTTAATTAAGCCATAATTACATGCAAATTTTGCATGTAATGGATCGCGAGGGAGGGGGGGTAAAAAAAAAGAACAAAACGACAAGGGTGAAGGCTTACCTAGTCGACAAAGTGGTTAACGACATTCTTGTTGTTGCAAGGAAGGTTGTGCACTATGGCCAAAGGTCATGTTGTTGGAGGTGGACCAAAAAAGGGGGAAAGGGAGGTTGGCAAAGGAGAAGAAAAGAAAATCGAGGAAGAGATGATTTTTTTGCCAACTTCGCACCTTAATTTCTCCTCCATGAAGTCCACCCTTATTTATAGAGGGTGAAAAAGAGATATTTTATCTTTAATGATGTCAAATCTTGGTACTTGATTCAACCCAAAAGAATCTCTACCGTTAGTTCAAAGTAGATATTATGGACTATCAAATTTTAATAGTCGAAGGCTGGTTAAATTAACCACTTTGGGGCAGCGCCTTGGTTGTTGTGGAGTCAAATGGCCAGGAAGGATCACATTAGGGTGTAGTCAGATGTCAAGCTATCATTTACGTGTAATTTTTGTTAAATTTGGTGGAGAAATGAAATATTAAATGCCTTGGTAAGAAGACCACTTAAGCAAGTTTTTCAAGCAATATGAAGAAGATGAAAAGTCACCAAATGATGTATTGTCTAGTTCCTTTTTTCCTTTCAAAACGACGTCATTTTAGGGATTTGGGGTTTTGGTCAAAGTTCAATTTAGGCCTCAGTTTTTTAATTTCTTTTAATTGTACCCTTAATTAACCCTAAACTTTTAATTTTATGCAACTTTACTCCTATCAAACTTCAATGTTAGCCTCAAATTTCAATAATCATGCAACTTAACCTTGAATTTGCTTTATCTCTTTAGTTTTAGGTAAAATGAGATATAATTAATTTTCGATTCCATTTAAAATTACAGTTTGATTTTTTTCACATTTGAAATTTAGATGGAGGACATTTAAAAACTCTCAAACCTTTGATATGTACAACTCCATTCACTCTTTTTCATATTTGTTTTCTTATGGATGCTTTATCATGTACATTAACATTTGGTCTAATATATGCATATTTATGCGCTAAAACAATGTGAATTCGAAGAAAGCTCGATGAAAATGTTGATGAATATGAATAAAAAACTAGCTCGAGAATATTTTGTAATGTCTTATAGTTATACAGATGAAATTTAGGGTTGAAACTCACGCTGAGAATATGCATATGCGAGCACTGTAAGGTAAAGAAAAGATCAATTAATCCTTTTTCTTTTATTTGACGCGTGTAGGATATGGTGTTACTGGAAACTATAAGTAATTCACCGAAAAGTATCCTAGAAAGCAAGAAGAACCGAGGGAAATAAAAGAGAGAAGGAATGGTTGTGGTCTTTTTCCCAAAGCCTTTAAGAGATCTTTTGGTATATGAACACCCAATTGAAATAGGAAGATGGAAAAATAAAGAAGAAAGAAACACCTTTTTTTTTGCCAACTGCAAACAGGATTGATGTTTGACAGCCTAACTTTCTCCTTGTATCCCATCTGTTGTCTTTTGTATTCGTAGTCACGTGAAGCCCACCCTCCCTTCACACGCTTGACAGCCCCACTTCCTCTTCCTCCTCCTCGTCATCATTGAAAAATCTAATAATTTTATCATCTGCCCATCACGTGCCAAAGCCTGCTCCACGCACGTGTCCCTTCCTTTTTATTTCTAATATAACTACCACTGCACCTCTACACACGCATGTACGCCTTTATGCATGATATTTTACGATACCTAATCAAATCTGTCCTCTTCTTTAGTTTTCTTGCGTCCACGTTCGAGTAATTAATGGAATACCTAGACAATAACCTTGCCCCCTTATGATTCAATTATAAGTCATGGTTAAATTGCATGGTGTTTTTTTTTTTCAAACATACTAAACATAAAGACAAAAAAAACTATTATTTTCATATAAAAAAATATATTGAAAATCATGATGTTGGTCGGAACTCCTTGAAATTGATATCAAAAAATATATATAGTAGAAAATAAAACATTGATGTCTATGTCAATCTTTAGTTGTGTTATTTTGTTTACAATTATATGGATAAATTAAACAATAATTAATATTAAAAATTTAAAAAAATTATTTACATTCTTATATTCACCGCCCTAGTATGTTTGGGCAAATTTAATTTTGCTAAAGAATTGCCTTTCAACTAGAACTTAAAATTGGTGAAAAACAGTGAAGACATCAGATTTGGAAACAAGAAAAAAAAAATCAGATATATTTTATATACGCATCCATTCAAATAACAATTAGAAGTAAACATGAGAGCAAGTCTTTAAACATCACTGAAAATTAATTTAAGAGGGATGAAGTTTTGTAACTCGTAGGTTTTAACGATATACGCAATGATATCCCTAATGAACAAGCTTGAAACTGAAAATTAAAATGTTAAGATGTACAGACAATCTTTTTATTTAATGCTAAGAAACTCAAAACAAGTGAACTAGGAAGAAACAGGCAACAATGTTAGGTATTAGTAGAGGTAAACACAATATCAGACCAAAAAGCTTGAGGCATAAATATTACAAATGACTCAAATAGAACATAAAGATTATCTTTACTCTAACAGGAAAGAAGTAGTTCCTTGGTTATGAGGTCTAACATAAAAAAAATAAGTGAATTTCAAAAAACACATTTTTTTTGTTGTTATCTATTTTGAGACTCCACTTAAACAAAAATTAGAAAAAAGAAAAGGAAAATGAAAAAAATACAAAAAAATTGAAAAATGTTGGAAGAAAATAAATTAAAAAACTAATAAGAAAATTATACTAGAACGCCCAGGAAATTGTTGAAGACTGATTGAAAAAGATCAAATATACAAGATTAAAAAATTTAACGGTATATTTTAAACTAATGAAGGCTCTATTAGCAAAAAAAGAAAATTAATTTGAGGAAAACTCAAAACTAAATGTTTAAGAACTCAAATAGAATTTTTCAACCTCTATTAGCAAAAACAAATTAATTTGAGGAAAACTCAAAACTGAATGTTTAAGGACTCAAATAGAATTTTTCAAGGTTTATTTGAATTTATTGAGGGCTTAATTACAAGAAACTTTTCTTTTTAAAGTCAATTTAGGCTTTAATTTAAAGAAATTAAAGTCTAGGGGTTGAATTGTAATTTTTCAAAGTTAATTTAGTCAAATCAGAGGCTTAATTGTATAAATGTTAAAGTTTGATAAATAATTAGAAACTTGATTGAAGTAATCGAAACCTAGGATCACAATAGAAAAAGTACGTGAGAATATAAGCTGAAATTGACCAAATCAGAGGCTAAATTGAAAAAATTAAAAGTTTATTGATCAATTAAAGATCAAAACGTACAAATTCAGAATTAAAAACCAAGATGAAAAAGATGACCAACTTAAGTTTTGATAATTAAGTTTGGTAGGTGTAAAATTACCTGAAATTAAAAGTTTGAAGATAATTATGAATAGAATAAAAAGAAATAAGAAAAATAGGAGATCAATTGAAATTTGTTATTCTAAAGTTAAAAACCCTAAACGACACGTCGTTCATACTTAAAAATAAAGAAGATTAGTGACACGTCGTTCAATTAAATGACCTCTATTTTTAACAGTTTGACTAATCGAGTTGGTAACTTCACACCAATAAATATGAAGCTATAAATATTGAAATTGTGTAAAGTTAGATTCAAATAAAATATGTACATCCCACTTAAACAATATAATTCCTCGTAATGAAAGATCATGTGCCATGTGAAAACTTTTTTTTTCCCCTGGTATGCATGGTGGATCCATGAAAAATTCCAAAACAAACTAAATAAATATAAAACTATAAACATTGAAATTGTGTAAGGTTAGATTCAAATAAAATATGTACATCCTACTTAAACAATATAATTCCTCATAATGAAAGAGCATGTGCCTTGTGAAAACTTTTTTTTTCCCCTTGTATGCATAGTGGATCCATGAAAAATTCCAAAACAAACTTATAATCTTACATTCATATAAAAACAATTTGCTTATTAACAGGATAATTGAAAGGATATGTCACCCCATGTATCATTGAGTACTTTGTCTATGAAAAAAATAGAATAAAAAAAGGTAAAAGATGAGTAAATAAGTAAATGTCATCATGTAAGAAATTTCTCAAAGAAGGAACAATCAAACTAAAAAAAAATTAATAAAGAAAAAAAATATTTATATAAAGGAATTTCTAGAATACAAGGCTACATTGTTAGTGGGTTGTATAGAGTTTACGAGTTAGGTTGAATAGGCTTCAAAAATCTTGACCTATCACCCGAGTTGTAATATTCATTTTTTTTAGATTTTTTTAACCCTCTAATATTTATAATATCCATGTTATATTACTTAAATGAGCCAATTGTTTTAGCACCCTGCTAATTTTAAAACCACAATAGATGCAAAATTAAATCATCATAATTACTGGAATTAATTTTTCTTGTTTTGCCTTAATTATTCATAAAAAAAAAGTTAAAGTTTTTTTGTTTTAAAAACCAAACATTTTACCTTTTAAAATAAACTGTTAAGGAAAAAAAAGTTGTTGTTTAGACTATTTATTCTTAAGTTAAAAAAAAATTATAGTTTTTTTTGTCTTAAATACTAGATATTTTTCCTTTGAAAATAAATTATTTAGGAAAAAGAAGGTTATTGTTCAAACTATTTATTGAAAAAAAAAACAATTATGACCTAAACTTATGTTTTGCCAAGCCGAGCTTGTGTGACTTAAGCTCCAAGTCCATTTATACTAGAATCTATCTTATATGAAAGCTTTGATTCTCTATTGATCTAATTTTAGTTTTTCAATTAACTATATAAGTAACAAGATTTTCTTGTAAAAATCTTGTAATTATTCTACGTAAGATAGAGGGTAGGGTTTACAAAACATGATAATTAAGAGTTTTCTGAAATTTATTTTTTATTTGTTTTGATCAAATTAATATTCCTTGTTAAAATATTTTTATTGAAGAGTAATTTCCATTATAATTTTAACTTAAAAGTGAGTTGATTTCACTTTAAATTTGTTCTTTAATATATGCTCAGATTATAATTTATCGAGTTGCAGCCAGTTAAGAAAACTATGATTGGAAATAATTTTGTGTAGGGAAAGAAAACATATGATGAACAAAAAAACATTGCAGTTGTAAACCTGAAAAGGAAATAAATATTAACGTCACTGTTATGGTGGTGCGAAGATGGTGTCGGTGGTGCTCATAGGTGGTGATGTTGATGGCAGCTGTATAACTAAAACGCAAATTGTATATGTCACGTGGTTTCACACTTGAAGGTCCTTTTCTAATCCCTTTCGGCTTTTATTTATTTTTATATTATATGATTCTAGCATTTTGGTTTCAGAGACTTGATACCTGCATGAATACGACCTTCTGTTTTTCGATAGCAAGAACATACAGATCGATCTTCTTACCTCTTCCATGGCTCAATCTCAAAAAAGGACACCTTGATTTCATTTGCAGGAAGATTTATGTGCTCAAAATCAACATTCCTATACACTTTTGCGTGCAGAAGATTGCATGTGTAGATTTTTATTTTTTTTATTTGAAGAAACTTTATTTTTTAGGAAATATATTTTATGAACTCAAATAAATAAATAAAATCTAGATTATCTCAAACTCTTATAAAAAATATATATTTTAACTCGAATTTAAAATCTATTATATAGATTTTAAATTTTTTATTATCACACTGTAAAATACAGAAGATTGCATATGTAGATGCTAACATTTAAACCTCCTTTTGTTAATTATTGCCCATTGATTTAAAATCACAGCCAAACTTTCTCCACTTTGTGTTATAGATTTTAAATGTAGAACCATGATCCATGTGAATGAATCTTTGAAAATAGATGGCTTGTATTGCACTTTAAAATTCAGTGAAACATGACTTCCATGGACAATAAAATATTATATAAAGTTTAGTTTTGTTTCCTCCTAGGTATATTATTATGATTTTTGTGAAGCGTGATATCTAGTTTTGCAGCCCTTAACTCAATATTGATAATGCAACGATAAAGAATTAGATCCCGTTTATTTACTAAAAAATAATTTTTTTAATGTAAATTCTAAAAAAATAAATTATTTTTTAATATTTGATAATATAATAAAAAATAAATTAGAAAATAATTTATTTATTAAAAAGTAATTAAAAAAAATTCTAGAAAGTAGTTTTATGTTGGATTCCTCCAATGAGTTGGAATCATATAGTACAGGCTAATTAATTTGGGTAAATGAAAGGAAAACCTACAACTCTCGAGGAAAGTAATTCAGTGATTTGAACAAGTTGTATTCCTTTAATTAGTTATGAGATCTATGAAATTTTGCTTAATTTTTTAAAAAATTAACAAAATAAACTAACGCGCATAGCTATATAAGTCTAACAACATTCACAATATATTTTTTATTTGAATAGTGTTTTGTAATTTTTTTTTATTTTAATCTTCAATAATTTAATTTTTTATTTAGTTTTTTTTTTAATTTTATTTTTTAATATTAGAATATTTTGGTAATCATACTTTGTAAATTTTTTTTTAATGAAGAGTTATATACCGGTGTCATATATTTAATTTTTTTCTTTTTTAAATTTTAACATTTAACATTATACATGTTGCATGTGTGAGTATATATATATTGTATAAATTTATCTAGATTTTATGATTTAGATCATTGGACTTTTGACTTGAATTATCCTGATTTTATGACCCGGATCGCAAGTTTAAAAAGTTAATTCAAGTTAACTCTGTTATTTTTTAGTCCTTTTTAATTGATTTCTTTTCTATTTCACCTTTCAACAACTTAATTTTCTTTTTCTTTTTTTATTTAGTGTTTTTTTCAATTTCATATATTTCTATATTAGGTTGTTTGTATATTGATTTTTTTTAATATTTTTTTTTAAGGAGTTATAATGGTCTCATGAATTTAGTTTTTTTCCTTTTAATTTCAACCTTTAATATTAAATATGTTGGAAATGAGGTCTTATAATTTTGTTATTTAATTTTTATGAATTTATCTCAGTTTAATGATGCAGACCATTGGTTAAACATTTTAGCACGGGTTGACATGAATTGATTGCTTTTTTCTTTTTTTTAATTAATTTCATCTTTTAATATTAAGTTAGTTGAAAGTTAAGTTTCATAAAATAAAATTTATTTGGTTTCTATGATGTTATTCAATCTCATGATCTAAGAGTTGCAGATTTGGTAAGTTAATCATGATTGATTTAGGTAGGTTTTTTATTTAAAAAAAATAATATCTTTTTTATTTTATTATTCAACATTAAGTTGATTAAGAATTAACATTCATAATTTATTTTTATTTTATTCTGGTATCATAATTTCATAACCAAGATCACATATTTTATTGGCTAATATAGATCGATTCAATATGTTATCATTTCAATATTTAAAAAACAATCCAACCAGTATATCATAATATCAACATTTAAAAAATATTTTGTCAAATATACATCATATTTTAAGTTTATAATTAATTGTTTTGTTAAAACAAACCACATTAGCAATGCTTACAAATCTTTTTATGTTAAAAAATTCATCTGATCCACGGCGCAACATGAGTCAATAATTTAGTCCTAACGAAGCTAAAAATTTCATGAAAGATAAGATGTTAATTTGTTGATATATCTGAGTTATTTTATCATGCCAAAAGAAACATTTAAAAATATTATCTAGGAAATTAAGATGTTCATATCTGTGTTTTGAAAGTTTTTTTAAAAAGAAACAAATTTTCTAGTTTTTTATTTTTTGCTATATTATAAAAAACTTATCAACAAAATTCACTTTCCAAATAAAGAAAAAAACAAATTTTAAATGGAAAAAGTGTTTTCCAATATAAATATTGAAAAAAAAATCCATGAAGAATCCAAAAAACTAAACTGGTATAATAATTCATTATTATTTTATATAATAATAATAATAATAATAATAATTTTTGAAAATATAATATTATTATAAAATAATAAATTATTAATATATGTATATAAGAAATAATATATTAGTATATATTAATATACAATATAAAGTATATTAATACATATACTACTTTAATTTATATAATATTATAGAAAATCCATTTGAATACAAAACTGGTTATATTATACAATAATTATTCATTTTAAATCATATAAATTGTGTTATAAAATTAGGATTGCATTAAAAAACAATTTATATTCATTGTTCTTGAAACACCAAAAAATGGTTGTATCTATAATTTTATATTTGAAATATTTATATTATGTATAGTTAAATTTTATAAAATAAAATATGGTATAATAATTTTTCTCACCTTTATATATATGTATGTATGTATGTATAGGATTTTTGTGATTTGTTAGCCTATTTTTCAAGGTATAGTCAAACATTAAAAATTATTTTTCAATTTATTTTATAAAAAAATCATTTAAAAAAATATTAACATAATATCCTTTATATTTTCAGGCCCTTGATAAGATCAAGAAACAAACTAATATATCATCATTAATGGAGGAATGAAAACATTCAACATGACGGATAGCAGGACTTTTCAAATTAATTTAACAAAGTCGACGGCTTTGTTTATTGTCTGTATTTTAATTCCTTAGAAAGTGACCAATATTGAACTTTTTATCTTTTTATTTATTTTTTATTCTTTTTGCTAAATTTGTATTTTCACCATAATGTTTCCCTCAATTTCTTACTTGACCTCCTGTATGTATAATTTAGTTAATTGAATCTCATTTTTACTAAATTTGTATTTACACAAATTTAATCTCGTCCTGAAAGAATCTGTTAGCTATGCTTTTGATGGTTATTTAGTATTTATTTAGAAATGTGGTGTAAATTATATTTTTTTAAATTTTAAATTTTTTATATTTTTAAATTGTTTTAATATATTAATTTTAAAAATAAATTTTTAAAAATAAAAAAATTATTTTAATATATTTTTAAATAAAAATTATTTTAGACCAAATTATTAGGGTGGAATTCTCTTTTATGCTCTGCTTTTTAATTTTGTGCTAGCTACCTCTTGTGATTTATAACTCTATTTCATCGCCACAGCTATGTTTTTGTTGTTTTTATTATTATTTTTTATTTTTATTATATTTAGATGATATGTAAAAAAATAAATTCTATTAAAGTTATGTGGAATTTATTTTTTTTTAAAAAAAGAAACTAGAGCCTGTACCTGCAAAGAGAATATGTGAGTAAAGAAAAAGCTTTCGCTGTCGTCGTAGCCTCAAAAATAAACTCAAAGTTATTTCATTAAAATATTATAAAGGTAGTAAATACAATTAGAAAGAAACTTCAATTATTCAAAAAGATTTTTACAACAATGGTGCTAACTGATCTTCCGATCAACAGTTAGTCCATTCTAAATTAAACTCTTTAAAACCTCCAAATAAACATGATCGTTTGTTGTAACTAGTTTTTAACCCATGTTATCATTATATTTTCAAAAAATGAAAACAAAAGCAAAATATTTAAAAAATTCTTAAAATATATATTTTCAATGCAAACCAACTAATCTTAGATCATTTAATAATTTTTGATTATTTTTATCGTTATTATCCTCATAACAAACTTCTAAAAAAAATTCAATCACAAAAGAAAAAGAAGAAATCATTTAGAAGAAAATGAGATAATTTTTTCAGTTTTGGAAAGGTTGTGGATCAATTTGAATTTTAGAAACAACATCTCTAAACAATTCAAAAATAATAAAATAAAATAAAACAAATGAGTGGATAAATACAAGAATATAAACGAAGGTCATGGAAACTTAGAAAAGAAAAGAAAACAAGTAATTAATACTTAAAAGTATATTTTTATCATGATTTTATATCATTATTTTATACTTGAAGTATCAGAGACTTCTCAAGTAAAGCATGTTTTATAATAATAAATTTAATAATATAAGATACCTATAATTTATAATGAATATTTATTTTAAATGCAGGCCTATCATATAAATCAAAAAATTGATTCATGAGTTTAACTACTAAAACTGAAAAGCCAAAGAGAGGGCTAAGTTTAGAAAAGAGATGTTGGTTGAATTCAAATTGAAACACTATTTGATTATTGGATCATAACTGAAATTATAAAACTTTTTAAATCAAATTCTTGGAAATATGAGATAATTTTCTAGAAGGATTTAGGTTTGGTTTATATAGAGAAAGTTAAGACATAAGCCAAAACTTTCATGAAGAGTCCAAGGTTCAAAAGGACCGTTTTCAAGTTTTAGATTGTAGCATAAATGAAGAGGTCATAATCTATCTTGCAACCCAGACACTATTTAGCCTATATCTTATTTTGTTAGAAAGCTGAGACAATTTAATAGAACTTTCATGAAAACTATCTGTTCAAATTCTGATACTCTTAATTTCCCTCTTTGTATTGCTTATGTTTTGCTACAGATAAAAAGATATGGATTATTACCAAGTCAAGAGGTGGTCACCACTAATCAATTAGTCATGAAAATCAATAATTCCAAATTTTGGCCTATAAAAAGAGGAATTTGTCATGCATTTAGGCATTTTAGTTTTCAAATCAAGATCATTTTCTTGTTTTTTCTCTTTGTAATATTCAAGTATCCTTCATGTTATATTAATTGATTAGTACTTAAAAGTGCATTTTTATTAAAGTTTTATATCATCGTTTTCCACTTGAAGTATCAATAACTCCTTAATTAAAACATATTTTATAATAATATATCTAATAATATAAGATACCTTTAATTTATGGTAAATGTTCATTT